>NC_134357.1:206275315-206575315 GCF_048569485.1 Anomaloglossus baeobatrachus | reverse complement strand
AAAAAAAAAATGCTGTGCGCACACTGCGTTTTTTCCTCTACAGGTTTTGCTGCAGAATTTCTGCAGCAAAAAGAATGAGCATGTCACTTCTTTTCCGCAGGTACCTGCGGTATTTTACACCATTGACTATAATGTAATCATGAAATACCGCAGGGAATAACGCATGTAGCAAATTATGTGCGTTTCATTGTGTTATTCCCTTGTTATTCACGCGGTATTTCGCGTTTTTCGGGACATAGTGATCATCACTACTACCCTGCGTTTTGCGTCATTAGGACAGGAAGAGGAAATTAAGCAGAGAGTAAATACACACATCACACACACATACATATATAATGCACAGACACATAGAAATCAGAAACGTACATATTAAAAATAAAAAAATGGAAAAAGAAGTGGTCTCCGCCATATTTTTACCATCCAGCCAAGGTAAGCACACAGCAGAGGCCTGGTATTCTCAGGCTATGGAGGGCGAGGGCCATGGTTATTGCCCCCCCCTCCCGCAGCCAAGAATATCAGCCCGCAGCTGCCCCGAGAATGTCGCATCCATTATGCGACAGCCCCGGCGTGTTACCGGCTCTTCCCGATTGCCATGATACGGTGGCAATCAGGGTAATGAGTTAATGGCAGCCCATAGCTGCCACTAAGTCCAAGATTAGTAATGGCAGCGTCTATGACACAACATTACTAAACTAAGTGAAAGTAAATAAACACACACTGAAAAATCCTTTATTTCAAGTAAAACACAAAAAATCCCCCTCTTTCACCACTTTATTAACCTTCCAAACACCCAGGTCCAACGTAATCCATAGGAGGTCCCACGACGCTTGCATACTGATCCAGTGATGTCTGAGACATAGTACTCAATGCAGGCTCATACCTTGAATGAGGCTGCAGGGGTAACTCCAGGACATTTCTCATGGTCTGTGATGTCAACACATTACCGCTCGCGAGAACTTAAGGGCCTCACAAGCGGTAATAGAGTGATGTCACCGACCGGCAGTGACCCTGCAAGAACTCAGATCCAGGGTCCTGCAGGGTCACTGCTGTATCACAAATACTGTTGGGGGAAAACACATACATCAGAAATAAAAGCTGTAATATCTATCAACCTATCCATCATCTATCTATCTATCTATCCTTTATCTATCTATCCATCCATTATCTACCTATCTATCCATTATCTACCTATCTATCCATTATCTATCTATCTATCTATCTATCCATTATCTATCTATATATCCATTATCTATCTATGCCTCCCTCTATCCATTATCTATCTATCTATCTATCCCTCTATCTATCCATTATCTATCTATCTATCCATTATCTAAAAAGGAAATGACAACAAATATTTTTTTTTCTTTCAACGTGCCTTGAAGGCATAAAAAGCACAGGTACCGACCCGTAGAAAAACCGCGGCAAACCGCGGGTGCGTTATTACAGCGGCAAAGATCTTAAGAAAAATCTACACCCTCTGGCATAATACAGCACTTGCGGCAAAAATAACGCGTTTTTCCGTGGGATGGTTCCTGCGGTTTTTTTACCATTATCTATGGCAAAAAAACGCAGGTATCTGCAGAAAAGAAGTGACATGCTCTTTCTTTTTGCTGCAGAAATTCTGCAGCAAAACCTGTAGGGGACAAAAATGCAGTGTGCGCACACTATTTTTTTTTTACCATAGGTTTTGCTGGGGAATGACTGCAGAAAGGATATGAACATTTTCTGCAGCAATTCATGCAACAAAACTGTGGCAAATCCGCTGCAAAAAATGCAGCGTAGAGTGCGCACAGGGCCTAAAGAGGTACAGGACATTAGCAGCCTTTGTCACCTGCTCATCACCTCCAGCCCTGCTTCTTTCAACTCCCAACTCTCAACTCTCCCTGGTTACCATAGTAACCAGGCTATAGAGGATATTGATCAGACATCCTTCAATACAGTCCCTTTCCAACACATACCACCACCACCTGCTGGTCTCCAGTGGTATTACAGAGCAACAACTTACATTTAATTTAATGACACCAGGTAATACATCAAATCATAAATTATTCTACAGACTCTAATGAATACACAGACTTTTATAATAGCCCCCTCTGGGTCATTATATACCCCCTTGAAGAAGATTCAAGCTGTCCTCGGCTTTCCTAAGAGGTCTCAGCTAAATAGATAATGGGACATTCTCCTGTAACCACCCAGGTGTGTGGTGATGTACAGCTGGAAAAAACGCCTTTGTCCTATCACAGTGCAGCTTTAGGATATTTCTGTTACTGGTGTTCTAGAGCTTCATTTGAGTTCACGAGGCTATGGTTCATGTTGCATATAGCTCCCATGTATGCTAAGTGCCACAGACTCCTACCCAGTTTCCTGACTAGGCTCTGTATTTTACTTCTTACCAATACTAGTATTTCCTGGAAAAGACTGGTCTAGTGGATTCCTCATCTCATGTCTTTGAAATCTTAAAAACACAAGGAGTGTGGGGGCATAGTTATCTCAACCACTTAAGCTATTGAACCAATCTACCTTCATAAGGGTGTCATGATACAGTTATCCCATCAAGTGCATCAAGACCTGTAATTACTCTGAATGCTTCATTACATTGATATACTTACATAGTCACATAGGTTGAAAAAAAGACCTAGGTCTATCTAGTTCAACCTTTCTCTGCCAACTATGCATTTTGTCATTAACCCCTTAACGACCTCAGATATGCCTTTTAACGGCGGCAAAAGAGGGTACTTATTCCGATCTGCCGTTTTTTTACAGCGGTCAGAAATAAGTGAATAGCGGCCCCCAACGTCGGAAAATCTCCGGGATTTCAGCTACCAAGAGTAGCTGAGACCATGGAGATCATGATTCCGTCCGTTTTTTTTCTGGTCCCTGCTCACGTGATTACCTGTATACACCGTATACCAATAATCACGTTACAGTAAATGACAGCACCGGTAAAAAATGATTTATCTCCATTCTGGTATGAACAAACATGTCAGATGGGAGATAAATCTCCTCCGGTCCCCCGGTGTCGCTAAAGTGCCCCCCCCCCCGACCCCCCGTCCCCTCCTGAAAATCCAATTATAAAAAAGAGCCTGGGGTGACCTCCAAATTGGATCACCAACCAAGGTAAAGCTGCCAGCTGTGGTTTGCAGGCTACAGCTGTCTGCTTTACCCTAGCTGGCTATCAAAAATGGGGAGACCCCACATCGTTTTTTTTTTTAAATCATTTTTTTTTTTGCTAAATACAAGGCTAAGAATGACGCCCCTGGACTATCAGGTCGTCACATGGTACTGCACGCTTTTGTCCCTTAGTGCAGTATTCAAATCCCTCATGGTTCTGGGTCCCCATCTTACAGTGCTGCCTCCAACAGCAAATCAAATCCTATGAACACCCTGCACCACACCCACCAGACACACCAGTGGGCGGCTTGAGCGGAATAGGGTCGCCCACCTAGGGGTCAGGAAGGGTGGGTCAGGAGAGTGTCAGTGAAGTGAAGTGGAGAGGAGTGAGGTGAAGGAGAGTGAGGAAGGAGGGAGCGGTGGCTCCTGAATATAGCTGTCTAGGTTGCAGGTGGTGTCTGGGCCTAGAGGAGTCGGACCCCCGGTCACAGGGGATTGAGGCGAGGTGCCTAGGACCTCTCAAAAGGATGGTCAGCAGCCTGGTCCTATCTCCGGTCTGGGACTGAAGGCACAGCGGGGTACACGGACCCTAGGTCAGGGAGAAGCTTCAGGCAACCCGACAACCTGAGGAGAATGGAGCCTTTATTATCTGTTCCTACCCGCTCCAGAATTGGGGCACTAGTGCAACGAGGGGGATAGGGCCTTCCATACAAGCAGCCCAAGAAAATCCCAAGCGCGAGCCCTGAGAGCAGGCTCCCACACTTAGCCACAGTGGGGAGCGGGGCCCGGGAAGTTCCAAACTACCGGGCCACTCCAGTAAATCTCAACTTTGTGCCAGGAGGCAGGTCACAGATCAGCAGGCAGCACTGCAGGGAACGAGACCTGGACGAGCTCCCCGAGAGAGGCAGCAGCACCTAGAGACTTGGTTTACCCGTTTGTCAGCATCTGCTTATTGGCTGAGTGAGTACATGAGTGATCTCCCCGTCACGGCACCCAGTAGCACTATCCAGAGACCCGGGGGCTACCCCTACCCGTGGAGGGTAATAACACCTTGCTGCTCCAATCCATCACCCCGGGTACTCCCAACAACGGCAGCGGTGGTACTATTAATTACCGCACACCACGAGTGGCGTCACGAACAATCATTCCACTGTAAATATCCCCTTTCACTTTAGAGTGTGGCGCCGAGCCCCCGGGTCCAGAGACTCTCGAGCCACGAATGAACATTGCCCACGGATCCGAGCGGTTCGATCCACTGCTGGGGCGGAACATAAGCACCCTTTAGTGCCATATGAAAGTCACTAAAGGGTGCCAGTTTAGAATATGTAGGGAGGTGGGACATTATGTAAGTGTTTGACATCTATCTGTCTATCTATCCATCCATCCTTCCTAGCTTTTTTAACTGCGTGCCCGCGATTAGAGTTTCAAGCATTTTGGATGCTGTGTTTTCGCTGCATTGTACAGTACAATCGCAGTGGAAGGATTTTTAGAAATCTCCTGCCCAGTGTGCTTATTTTCTCCACAGTATAAACTGACATCTGGTGCTGTAGAATGTCAATTTATGCTGCGGAGAGGAGAGTTCTCCGCGGAGAGGAGAGTTCTCTGCGGAGAGAATAAAGCTAAAGTCAGCAGCAGCCCACACCTGGAATGAGGTCATGGGTAGCTGTGTTCTTCTGTGATATGCTGGCCTGTCCTCATTTGTTTTATACCCCTTCTCCTCTCTCATTCCCCTGTTTCTGGGGGGCCTAATAAACAGGGTCAGTCCCTGTAATAATTGCTATATGCATTGAGATATGCTCTATGACCCCTTTGCCTCCCAATCTAAAGGGTATTAATGACAACCATGGGATATTCTGTTTGTCAAGTTTTGTATACCTCTGGTTCTGTTATGTCATTAAACTTTCCTCTCCTATCTGTGTTGAACTCTCTATGTTGTTTGGACTATCCTATGTACCTTTTATGTACATTTGTTTTCATCATGGGCCTTTTATATGTGAGCGTCTTGAACCCGATCGTACTCTATTACACTGCCATGTATAGCTCTATGACATTGCCCTGAGCTGCCATGGTGATTTTTGTACTTCGCTCCGCTGATTAAACCTGAGCGCGTCCACGTTGCGATGGTGACGCGCTCAGTGTTTATGTTTGCTCAAACAGCGTGTGCGGCTCCCCAGGATGTGATGTCACTGGAGGAGGCTGTGCTGTCTCTATGGCGACGCGGCATCTGATGACGAGATACTTCCGGTCCCGGTGTATTCTGGGAGTGCACGTCATCGGACTGTTTGGTGCTTCTGCGCATGCGCCGGTATATAAATGGGAGCTAGTTTCCGGACGCCCGGCGCGGCACCTTTTGAATCTGTACCTTGACATGTGGATATTTGTGGTGAGTCACTCGCTTAAGGGATATTATGATGGGCCTAATCAATATGCTGATTTGGGCTTTCTCTATCTTTGATTTTTGTTGACAGTGTCACTGGGCATGACAATACTGCAAGATAAGCGATGAATGGACAGTACCCAGTAACCTTCACCTGAACTCCCCTGATGATTGTTCCCCATGAAACGCGTTGGGAGTGAGTGTTTCCTAACAACATGGAGGTGATTTCTTCATGGCATTCCTGAGGGATCTAAAAGAGCTGGTTGACAGCTTCCCCATAAGCCATGATGTGCCTCTAGTCGCCCTTTATTTCTACGGGACGGGGTAAGATTGTTCCATCACGGGACGTATTATATTTTATACCCTGATCTTCTGTGCATGATCAGCATTGTTTTTCTCTGATAGGGGATTTAACCACGCTTTGTAAGTCTGACCTGCACTGCCAGCATTTTTTGCACACTCTTGTTGTTTCCCCCCCCCTTCCCCCTTTTGATGGGACTACTGTATTAGGGGTAGTGGGTGAGAGTGTGTCTTATTATTGTCATACATCCTCTAGGCACCTATCGGGTGGTTCCTGGATGGTTCATAGTTTAGAGGATACCACTGTGATATTGACCTAGGAAAGGTGGTTTGACTTGGGCTTTGTCTGATGCCCTTTTGCAGAGCATGAGTAATATCATTGCTTCACTGGTTTTATTCACCTTTTGAGTGTATAATCTTTTATTGGTACTTTATTAAAAGTTATGTTTTAGGTCTTTTTTTGTGTTCAGACCATTGTTTGCTCCTCTTGGATCCAGCTATTTACTTCTGTGAACAACACTCATCTCCGCAGACTCGGTGTCGCCGGATCATGGGCACATAGCCTAAAAGTGAGAAACTTGCTGCTAGAGCAACATTTTTGTGATGCCCCTGGGGGTTCAATATGCTCACTATACCCCTGAATAAAATCCTTGAGGGGTCTAGTTTCCAAACTGAGGTCACTTGTGGGGGGTTTCTGCTGTATTAGGAAACTGGAAAACACATTTTGGATTCCATTTTGTTGTGTTACTTCTTCTAAAATGAATAAATTGGCGCTAAAGCAACATTCTTTAGGTAAATTTTTTTTTTCTTTCATTCCACATTGCTTTATTCCTGTGAGGCACCTGAAGGGTTAATAAACTTCTTGGATGTGGTTTTCAGTACCTTGAGGGGTGCAGTATTTAGAATGATGTCACTTTGGGGTATTTTCTGTCACCTAGGCCTTTCAAAGTCACTACAAATATGATGTGGTCCCTAAAAAAATGGTTTTGTAAATTTTGTTGAAAAAAATGGGAAATTGCTGATGAACTTTGACCCCTTCTAACTTCCAAACCCCAAAAAATGTTGTTTCAAAAATTGTGCTGATGTAAAGTAGACATGTGGGAAATGTAATTTATTAACTATTTTATGTGACATAACTCTATGGTTTAAGAGCATAAAAATTAAAAGTTTGAAAATTGCAAAATTTTCAAAATTTGTCAAATTTTCGATTTTTTTTCACGAATAAACAAAATATATCGTCCTAAATTTATAACTATCTAGAACTACAATATGTCACAAAAAAAACCATCTCAAAATCACCAGGATCCACTGAAGCGTTCCAGAGTTATAACCTGTGAAAGTGACAGTGGTCAGAATTGCAAAAAATGGCCTGGGCATTATGGACAAAACTGGCTTCGTCCTTAAGGGGTTAAGTCATCTATAACCAACAATGTTGAGTGTACTGAGGAAATCATCCAGCCCTTTAAAAGCTGTTATAGTATCTGCCATTACTACCTCTTGTGGTAGGGCATTCCGCAGTCTGACTGCTCTAACTGTAAAGAACCCTTTCCTACTTAGCTGTCGGAATCGCTTTTCTTCCACTTGCAGTGTATGCCCCCTGGTCCTTAGTAATGTTTTTGGAAGGAATAAGTCATGTGCCAGTCCTTTATATTGACCACGCATGTATTTATACATACAAATGAGATCTCCTCTGAGACGTCTTTTTTTGAGTTAAACAAATCCGACATGGGGCGTGGTCTGGCCATGCAGGAGTAAAGAAGCACATTAGCTTTGCTCCTGCTCCCGGATCGGCAAACAGCCGGTTAAATCAGCCGACGGGGACCAAAAACGGAGTATGAGCCAGAGGAGAGGGAGGAGAACGCAGGGGAGCGACGCCTGGGACCCCCAGCCAGAAAAGAAAGGCATCGCAAGGTTTTTTCCAGGACCAGCGCGGGCCGCAGCCTCACATACCTGCAGCTCTTCCAAGATGGCCGCGGTGGATCCACGAGCTGCTGGAGCGGCAGGCGCAAGAGGAGCGGTGTGCAGCGTGAGGGGCCCCGTCAGCAGCAACCACAGCAGTCGGGCTTGGAGCGCCGGTCCCCCACTGTAAAAAGCGGAGCGGTGACAAGGGGAGCCAGCAAACAGCAGGAGGCACCGGCGGCAGCGGAGCAGAGGTCGGCATACAACTCAGGAGGAGAAGGTGACGAGCCTGACACCCCGGACGGCAGAGTCAGCAGGTACTGGAGGGGAGCCCTCAGCCCAGAGGCACAAAAGCAAAGTCCCCATCAGAGAAAGAACCAGCAGGAGCCACAAGCAATGGAGTGCCTTAGGAGTGGGGGAGGGGAGATGGAACTGGAGGGAGACTCGAGGGGGAGCCCCAGAAGCTCTGGGTGCACCACCACCAAATCTGCTTCAGAGGCATCAGGAGTTCTTGCTGAGCTGAAAAAGCTGCGTGCTCATATAAATACCATCTCCACCAGAGAGCAAATGGAGGCTTACATAGCCAGGCTAGAATCTGCATATAAAGAGGAGCGGGTGACCTTAAAGGGAGAAGTAGAAAAGATAGAAACCCAGGGTCAGGCTCATGATGTGAGAATTCATGCTCTGGAGGCAGTGGTTCAGGATCAGCAAAAGACGACCGATCAGCATTTCCATCAACTACAGTACTTAATAGAAGCTATGGATGATGCTGAAAATCGAGGGAGAAGAAATAATCATAGAGTGCGGGGCCTCCCGGAATCCATAGATTCCAGAGACCTCCCTGACACTTTGCAAGCTATCTTTAATGACATTCTAGGAGAACCTCCAAACAAAAATCTGGAGCTTGACAGAGCTCAAAGGGCCCTGGGTCCTAAACCTGCAGAGCTTGACCGTCCGAGAGATGTTATATGTCGAGTGCATCGCTATGTCTTAAAGGAGGCTATTATGCATAAGATTCGTAATGGTGCCTCGGTGTCCTTTCAGGATAGAAGGATCTTCATCCTCCCGGATCTATCTCGTTTCACTTTGCAGAGGAGAAGAGCTTTGAGACCCCTTCTGGATATGCTGCGTGCTTGTGAATTCCCTTATAATTGGGGATTCCCCTTCCGTCTTCAAGTACGCCATGCAGGACGCCTGCACTGCCTAGGTTCCCCCTCTGATCAGCCAGGGCTCTGGACATACCTATGGTCAATATTGAGGACTGGCCTGCTTTTCCGCTGTGTTCGGTGGATGGTGAGTCCCAGGAGAGGCGGGAGGGTGTGGCCCGTAAGGGAGGGAGGGAACGGGTGGCTCCACATCCCCCTTGAGGGAAAGAACGGTTATCTGACAAAGAGGTAATGTTTTTTCTTATCTCCCTTCTGGACGCTCAAGTGAAAATATGATGTGGCGCCATTTGGACCTTTGTTAAATTTATTGTTGTAAGAGGATGCAGTTCTTTATATGTTAATGGGCAGGCAGCCTTACCACAGGTCTCACGCTTTAACCTTGGAAGCGTAGGTGTCGAGCGCCACGAAAAAGGAATGTTTAGGTCAGTTATCTGAGTTGGAGATATATGTTTTTGAGATGGGACTCATCCAAAACTTTTTTTTTTTTTTTATTCTCATCCAAACTTTTGTGAGTAGCCTTCCTCCATTTAGAGGGGCTGGTAAGGGGGCGTTTACATATAACAGGGTAGGCAAGTAAGTCTATATATGTGCATATGTTTATACATGGAAATGTGTAAGAGGTGTGGGGCTAAGGGGTTTTTTTTTTTTCGTTTTCCTCTCTCCCACAGTCCCTCTCTTTAATAGATACATAGGTCATTAAAGTAACTTTGGCTTTCGATCCGGGGCAGGTAGCCATGCATTGGAAAGCACTCCCCGATTGGGATCAACGTCACGCGTTAGTGACGTTGTTGTTCTATCCCACAGATACAAATTTTAAGAGACTGTTGTTCAGTTGAAATATTTAAAGTGATTTAGGGTGCGATAGTACCCAATAGTTTTGTATTATCTTGTTTTCCTTCTTTTTTAGTTTCCTTTCTCTTCTTTCTTTTACCTTTTCATCTTCTCTCTCTTGGTCTTTCTAGGTGCTTTTTTCTCTCCCTCTTTCTTCCATATTACCTTTCCCCTGCTTTAACTCTAAATTCCTCCTGCCTAATCCCCATCGGGCTCACCCCTGGTCTATATTCCAGTTGGGTCCCCTCTGGACTTAGTTTCCCCCATATTAATAGCCTTTCCTATCAGCTTCTGACCTCTCATTCCCTTATCTGGAATCACCTCTCCCTCTCAAAATGACACAAATTAAATGGGGATCCATTAACGCAAGGGGGCTGAATGTCCCGCAAAAGCGAATCCAAGTGTTCTATGATATGCATAAAAAAAAGGTACATATACTGTTGATACAAGAGACACATTTTAAGACTGGCCATCTCCCCTGCTTTAAAGACAGATACTATACATCATGGATACATGGTACAAACCCGGAATCTAAATCAGGGGGGTCTCTATAGGCTTGCATAAGTCCCTGGTTCATTCGGTTAAGGATCAAGTAATAGACGCCAAGGGTAGATATATTTTCTTAAAGATTGAAGTTAACTCCACCATTTTCACCATAGCAAACTGGTACCTCCCTAATAGAGACCCAACGTCTATGTGCTCCTCCCTCCTGTCCGCACTGGCAGAGTTTGCGGAGGGTATTTTGGTGGTGGGGGGGGATTTCAACTTCACATTGGACCCTAAGTTGGGGTCTTCATCAGGCTCCCATTCCCTGTCTCGAAGGAAAATCAATGCGATGAAAAGAGCCATTCAACATCTCCGTCTGGTAGATGTGTGGAGAGCGCAATACCCACGGATCGCGATTATTCATACTTTTCTCCAGCACTTTCCTCATACAGTCGCATAGACTTTTTCTTAATTAGCCAGCGTGCTCTGACCTGGCAGATACAGTCCTCTATCGGAAGTATCTCCTGGTCCGATCATGCCCCAATATTCCTATGTGTCACTATACCAGATGGGGTGGTGAAACCATGGAATTGGAGGCTCAATGACACACTGCTGAGAGACAAGGGGTGCGTAGACGAGATACGGCGCACTATTTCGGAGTTTTTGGAGGTGCATGCGGGGGACTCCACGGCTCTTCCAACATAGTGGGAAGCGCTCAAATGTGTTGTAAGAGTGATTATAATAAAGAATGGGGCTAGGCTTAAGAGGGAAAGAGCGCAGAGCATTGGTAGAGAGGGTATCAGTCCTGGAGCGGGCCCATAAGAAATCACTTTTGCCATCTGTAATGCGCGATCTCACCAAAGCAAGAGAGGACCTCAAAATTATGGTCAATCAGCATTATGAGCGCCAAAAAATTAGATTCAAACGTTTTATATACGAACATAGTGATAAATGCGGGAGACCATTGGCCAGACTCCTTCACCCGCGGGGGGATCCTTGCTATATCCCAATGATTAAGCGCAGGGACAGTACTGCTACTCAGAATCCGATTCAAATTGCGGAACGGTTTCAAGAATTTTATAGGGACCTGTACCACATTAAGGGGCAGTTTGGAGATATGGCCCCAGAGGACTTGGAGCAAAAAATTGGGGAGTACATACAAAAAACATCTCTCCCGTCTGTCCCCGCGGAATCGATAGAGGCACTGGAAGAGGGTTTCTCGGAGGCAGAGGTGACAGACATCATTGGGGAATCTCCGGCGGGGAAGAGCCTGGGCCCGGACGGATTCACACCCAGGTTCTACAAATTATTCAAAGACCAGATAGCCCCATTTCTAACAAGAGTATTTAATGCTGTCTCTGTTAGTGCCCCCTGGGTAGCCCAGTCACTGGAGGCACATATAAGCGTTATCCCCAAGCCAGGAAAGGATCATATGGGAGTAGCCAATTACAGACCTATTTCCCTAATTAATATCGATATCAAACTATATTCAAAGGCCTTGGCCAATAGATTGGCTCCGTTGCTCCCGGAAGTAGTACACACAGACCAGGTGGGGTTTGTTAGGGGTCGAGAGGCCAGAGACAGCACCAATAAGCTGTTCCTCCTTATGGCACGGTCGAGGGCTCGGTCATTACCCATGTGTCTGCTTTCGGTAGATGTAGAGAAGGCCTTCGATCGTGTCAGCTGGAGGTTTATGCTGGCGTCTTTGCGGCAGTTTGGGTTGGGTTCCAAATTTATAGAGCGGGTGGCATCCTTATATAATGGACCCACAGCAAGAGTGCGGGCAAATGGATTTTTGTCCTCCCCATTCCATATTCCTAACGGAACCAGGCAGGGGTGACCATTGTCTGCACTGCTGTACGTTATCACAATGGAACATCTGGCAGTAGCCATCCGAAGCAACAATCACATCCAGGGAGTCGAGATGGGGGGGAGACGGTGTAAATTGGCCCTCTTTGCGGACGATCTCCTTTTGTTCATTACTCAGCCGCGGATCGCGTTTCCTTCCCTCATTAGAGAGTTTGAGGTGTTCGGGAATCTAAGCAACTTCAAAGTGAACTTCTCCAAGAGCGAGGCCTTGGATGTGACCTTGTCTGACGAGGACTTGGAGTTTCTTAGGGACAATTTTCCTTTTAAATGGCAGAATTCGGCTTTAAAATACCTGGGGATAATGGTTTCAAAGGACTCTACACAAATTTTTTTCTTTAAATTTCTTGCCCCTATTGGAAAGAACAATTAGAGACTTGAATAAATATGATAAACGTAGCCTTTCCTGGTTTGGGCGTATCAACGCAATTAAAATGGATATCCTCCCTCGATTTTTATTTTTGTTTCAGACTATCCCTATGGGACTACCAGCTAGTTTCTTTGCCAAACTCCAGTCGGCTCTGTCGAGATTCGTGTGGGGAAACAGGAGACCTCGAATTGGTTTTAAGACCCTATCAAGGCACAAAGACAGGGGGGGAGCAGGGCTTCCAAATTTCAGAGTTTACCACAAGGCGGCCATCCTCACAAGACTGTTTGACTGACAGTTCCATGGAAGGTCTAAACAATGGGTGAACTTAGAGCAATCTACAGTGGAGTTTCTTTTATGGTATCTCCCATGGTTGGGAGTGGTGTGCAGGGGTCAATTGGGAAAGGAGACGGAGCTGATAAAGGTGGCGTTGAAGGCTTGGGACTTGGAGGTTAAGGCTGGGGGATTATCCTCGGGGAGGGGACCACTGACTCCTCTTTTTGGCAACCCAGAGTTTCTCCCTGGTCTCTCTTCAGGACGTTTCTTGGGGTGGAGTCGGGAGGAGGAACCTCGTTTCCATCATATCCTTGGGGGCCAGGTGTTGCCTCCTCGGGAGATCCTTGCAGCTACAAGGGGAGAGGTGTCTTGGTTGGAATACTCACAGATGAGGTCTTTTCTTTCCAAAGGAGGAGGAGAGAGTGTATTTGGGGCATGTCCAACTCAGTTTGAAAAGTTGTTCCTTATGGGGGCGGCACCCGCTCACTCTCTCACTTTTATATAAGTATATGAACCGAAGAAATGAAGTGGACAGTCCCAAGTTCGTTATGGGTTGGAGGGAGGAGCTTGGAGTGGATGTAGGGGAGGAGGAATGGCAGCGGGCGTTTTTCTGGACGCACAAATTATCGATGGCTTGCTCAGCACAAGAAAAAAATTATAAAGTTCTTACTCGCTGGTACCGCTGCCCAGCGACCCTACATAATATCTTCCCCCGCAGTTTCGCATAGATGTTGGAGATGCGGAGTGGACAGAGGTTCCATGCTACACATCTGGTGGAGCTGCCCCAGGATTCAACCCTTTTGGAAGTCTGTATTTTCAATCTACTGTAAGATCAGTGGGAATCAGGTGGATAGTTCTCCACAGATAGCTCTTCTCTCTATCCTCCCGGGCTCCGTTAAATCCCAGAGGTGTGACTTACTGAGATTTTGCTTAACCGCAGCGCGGATGGTTATCCCAAGACTGTGGAGGTCAGAGGAGTGTCCTGCCGTGGGGGACTGGGTGAGGGAGAGGCCAATCTCCAGAGAATGGAGGACCTTACTGCAGAAAAAGATGGGACAAGTGACAAATATACTCGAATATGGGGACCTTGGATTATGTTCTTGGACTCCCCTGAGTTCAGAGAGATACTTGAACAAGTTTGAGCGGGAGAGGTGATTCCCCCCCCCCCCTCTTTTACTTCCCCTTTTCCCTAGCACCTTCTTAATCCTTAATCCCTTTTTTTCCTCTCTCTCTCTCTTACTTTCCTTTTCTTTAGGGGTGCTTCACACATAGCGAGCTCACTGCCGAGATCGCTGCTGAGTCACGCTTTTTGTGACGCAGCAGTGACCTCATTAGCGATCTCGCTGTGTGTGACACTGAGCAGCGATCTGGCCCCTGCTGCGAGATCGCTGCTCGTTACACACAGCCCTGGTTCGTTTTCTTCAAAGCCGCTCTCCTGCTGTGACACACAGATCGCTGTGTGTGACAGCAAGAGAGTGACAAATGAAGCGAGCAGGGAGCAGGAGCCGGCGTCTGACAGCTGAGGTAAGCTGTATCCAAGATAAACATCGGGTAACCAAGGTGGTTACACGATATTTACCTTAGTTACCAGCCTCTGCAGCTCTCACGCTGCCTGTGCTGCCGGCTCCGGCTCTCTGCACATGTAGCTGCTGTACACATCGGGTTAATTAACCCGATGTGTACAGCAGCTAGGAGAGCAAGGAGCCAGCGCTAAGCAGTGTGCGCGGCTCCCTGCTCTCTGCACATGTAGCTGCATTACACATCGGGTTAATTAACCCGATGTGTACTGTAGCTAGGAGAGCAAGGAGCCAGCGCTCAGTGTGCGCGGCTCCCTGCTCCCTGCTCACACTGGTAACTAATGTAAACATCGGGTAACCATACCCGATGTTTACCTTAGTTACCAGTCTCCGCAGCTTCCAGACGGCGGCTCCGTGCAAGCGCAGCGTCGCTTGCATGTCGCTGCTGGCTGGGGGCTGTTCACTGGTCGCTGGTGAGATCTGCCTGTTTGACAGCTCACCAGCGACCATGTAGCGATGCAGCAGCGATCCTGACCAGGTCAGATCGCTGGTCGGATCGCTGCTGCATCGCTAAGTGTGAAGGTACACTTATTCTTACCTAATCCTTTACACTAACATATTTTCTTCTTAATTCTTGTTCTTAAAGGTTTCTCCCTATCTGTTCTATTTCTTCTTTTATGTACTTATGCTTTCGGTTTAGGAGGTCATGTAGGGTATTTAAAATATTAGAGAGTAGGATGTTCTTAGCAATATTGTCCTGCACACCCTATGTACAATTATTTCTGGAAAAATTCAGTGTAATTGAGTATGTGTCAATATGTTATGTTAATAAACACAGTTTGAACATAAACAAATCCGACATTTTCAACCTCTCATCATATGGGATGCCTTCCATTCCCTGTAGTAGTCTAGTTACCCGCCTTTGAACTGACTCTAACTTCTGAATGTCCTTTTTAAAATGTGGAGCCCAAAATTGAATCCCATATTCTAGATGTGGCCTTACAAGTTATTTATAGAGGGGTATCAATACATTGGGATCATGGAATCTAATCTCTCTTTATATACACCCTGACATCTTGTTTTCTTTTGCAGCTGCTGCCTGACATTGAGTGCTGCAGCTCAGATTACTTGTAACCAGAATCCTGAAAGTCCTTCTGTTCTGTAGTCCCGAGTTAACTTCCATTTAATGAATACACAGCTATAGGATTACTCCATCCTAAGTGCTTTACTTTACATTTATCAACATAAAATCTCATTTGCAAAGTATCTGCCCATTCTGACATCTTATCCAGATCGTTTTCTAATATTGTACTATCAAGGTCAATTTTTAATATTCTACATAGTTTGGTGTACTCAGCAAAGACTGACACTTTACTATCAATAAAAGTAGAGAAAAAAGGTATTCAGCTCACCCATGTAAGGTCCTCCAGTCTGTGGTTGATGCACGTAGTCCTGCGGACAGGCAGGTCCGGCTTCAGAGTAAACAGTAATAGAAAATGAGTGGGACTCAGCACCAATATGGATGAATAAAAATCTTCATGCTTTATTTGAGAAGTTTAAAAATAAAGAAAAGGGTCACAAATCATCCAAAATCGCCATGCGACTTGCCGTGCGGCTTGACGCGTTTCGGACACAAAAGGGGGAATTTAAAAACAGTCCTTAATCATAAGCCATGTAGGATGGGAGGCAAGAGATATATATAGCACCTTAAGAGGCAATGAAATACAAGAGCAAGATGGAAAACAGGAAGGGAGTCCACCCGAAAACATGCAAATTAGTAAGAGGGTTGGTATATCATTGGATTCTTTTAACCCCATATGCATATGTATATCTACTGGGGAATTCAATGAAAAACAATTCATAGGTTACAAAAGGACCTCAAAATAAGGTCAATGCAAGCATACATGTGTATATGTGCGCCATTCCACCCACCCATATATTTCATATAGCAATTATTTTACTAACAAGAAGATTATTTCATTGGTCTGTGAAAAGATGTTCATACAGATATTATAATAAGTGGATATGTCTTATATAGATGGTATGTGTACACATGCATGTAAATGCATGTGCTCTGTGGGTGCAGGGCAAAGAAGAAAATAGAAATACATGTATGTGGACTAGATATTATATCGTTTCCAGTATAGGATTTTATATATTATCGACATATGAAAAAAAAATATTTAAAAAAAAAAATATATTTAAAAAAAAAAAATATTTTTATTTTTATGTTTTGTATGTGTAGCTATATGAGCTCTATGTACACATGTGTGCAGTGTGTACACATGTGTACGATGGAAGAAACATATAAAACATAGAATATCCAGGAATTCAGTTATGAGAATTATTAATGAGATTTATATCCTACTCTGAGATATGAGTAATTCTCCAATAAATTCATATTGTCTTTTTGTGTTATTATATATGTGATCATTGGTTTGTGTATATGTTAATCTTATTTTATTCTTAACTATATTGGATTATTTCATTCGTTATTTCACTATATTTATGTATTACTGTAATGTTTCACTATATTTATGTATTACTGTAATATTCTTACCACCTGTTCACTCAACCTCATGAATCTCATCATTAAGGAGGAGGAAGAAAGATTAAAATCTTTTGACACACAAATTAATGAAATTCAAGATTTCCTGAACAAAAATTATGATGCAGTGGATTATAAAAAACTCCATGACAAATTCCTCATTAATATCCATAGAACTGAAGATAATCTCATTCAATACAAACAAAGAAAGTATAAGAGGGATACTAATGATTACAGTACCAACCAAGTTTATTCTTGGAATACGTCAAAAAGATCTATCTTGAAATACCGCAAGGATTATAATCCTAAGGAAAAGTCTGTAATATTCACTTCAACCGACCTGGATACCACAGGTGGAAGTGGCAGTTCATTGGATTCAGATAGAAGCTCAAATATTGCTGAAGGTGCGATTCCCAAGAAGTCAAAAAACGGAATGGCCATCGAGGAGGAAGGAAGCACCAGAGGTGCGGTAAAATTCACTCCTCGACGCACCAACAGAAACCGGCACCAGAGGTATTAAGTACATCCAATCATGCTGAGTTTTCCGTTATAAATCTATCTCCATGTTCTTTCAGCTCTGTCCAATTACAGGTTCTTAAAAAGGGTCTGAACTTTGCCCCTACATCCCGGACCGATTTGTTTCAGACCATTAAGGACATCAACATATTTATCAGAAACCTTACGGTTAAAAAACATTTTCTTTCATCTGAACAGAGCCGTGCTGATACTGCTTCCACCTCCAGTGCCGCCACTGAAGTATCCTCCTTTCCATTACATATGAGTCTCAGGGAACATATCTCCACGAAAATCCTGTCTGAAATGGACAACTCCAATAGTCCTGAACTTCACATTTCTCCGTTTAAAACAACGAATAAGGATTTTTATCCAGTGGCTTCACGTGTTCCCATCATGGACACATACCAGGATCTAATGGAAACCGAAATAAAAAATATTTTTTCCTCCAGTTCTGCATCGTCCAACAATCTTACCACCCATGAGTGCAAAGCTCTTAAGGATTTGAGCAAAAACCCTTATATCACCATAAGGCTATGTCCGCACGTTGCGTCGGTGTACCTGCAGTTTATTCTGCACGTTTTCCTTCCCTTGGTTTTTGACCAAATGGCTTTTGACCATTTTTTAGCGCTAAAAACGCATGCGTTTTTACCGCGTTTTTAGTGCGTTTTTAGCGCTTTTTACCTGCGTTTTCACCTGCGTTTCTGCAGATGCGTTTTTGAGATCAAGACACTGAGAAATAAAGTTGAATTAGTCAAAAAGAATGAAAAAAGAGAAAAAAAGTATAAAATTAACTTTTAATTAAATTATATGGGAAATTATCAATTTTAATTTAATAATAGTGCTTATGCACATTTTAACAGAAAAATAGCTAAAGTTTATTATTTTTTTACATTTAAATTTTCGGTTATTGTGTGTGTGTAAAGGAACATTAGAACCCATTAATTTTTGACCAGAAAAGCATGCGTTTTTGGAGCCAAAAACGCAGTAGAAAAGCAGGTAAAAAGCATGGAAAACGCAGGAATTGTGATTTTGGTTGCTTTTTGCCATTTCTCATTGACTCCAATGTTAAGGAAACGCTGCAGAAATGGCAAAAACAACTGACATGCTGCTTCTTTTTCAGCATGGTTTTTGACCACAAATATGCAAATTAAACGCTGCTGAAAAAAAAGCAAAGTGCAGACAGGATTTCTGCTTTTCCCATAGACTTTGCTGGAAATCAAAAACGCATGCCATTTTGCCCAAAAACGCTGCTGCCAAAAACGCTGCAGAAACGCAGGAAAAAACGCAACGTGTGAACATAGCCTAAGAGCAGCTGATAAGGGTGGCTCAGTGGTCATTCTCGACAGTTCGCTGTATGAGAGAGAAATTATGCACATGTTGGAGGATCCTACCACTTATAAACGGCTTACATCTGATCCTACAGAAGCCTTTTCCAGGAAATTAAATACCATTCTTGACCAAGGATTGTCTTTGGGTATTTTTGATAAACCAACCCGTGATTTCCTAATTAATGATGTTCCTGTGTGTCCGATCTTTCAAGGACTTCCCAAAACCCACAAGGGTCTTTTTCCACCACCACTACGACCTATTGTAGCCAGCACTAATTCTCTCACAAATCGGACCTCAGATTGGCTAGATAACATCTTACAGCCTCTTGTTAAAGATTCAGCTGGCTACATCAGGGATTCTAAACATTTGTTACAAATTCTTCCTGCCTTTACCTGGACTGACAACCTTTTCTGGGTCACAAGTGATGTTGCATCATTATATTCATGTATTCCACATAAATCAGCTCTTAATTCCTTATCTCACCACCTAAATCGATTGACCAATATGAGTGACATACACAAAGATTATGTCATTTTGATCTGTGAGTTTCTTTTGAAACATAATTTTTTCAGTTTTAACCAACAGTTCTTTTTACAGGTTAATGGATGCCCTATGGGTGCTAGTTTTTCTTGCGTTCTAGCTAATTTATACATGGTTTCCTGGGAAGTCATATACATACACACACCTGACAATCCCTTTTTGGATCAAATTTTCTGGTACGCGAGATACATAGACGATCTCATAATGATCTGGAAACGCAAGAAAAACGCACCCATCACAAACCTATCATAATTTTCTTTCTTATTTGAATTCAAATCACTCGAATTTGAGCTTCACCGTAATGTTTTCTGGAAATTCTACCCCTTTTTTGGATGTATATCTTACCAGTGACCCCGAAACAGGTTCCATTAATACTTCTTTATATAGAAAACCGCTTAGTGGGAACACTATCCTGCATGCAAATAGCAATCATGCTAGACATACCATAAATAATCTACCCCTTGGCGAATTCCTCAGAGCACGCCGGCTTTGCTCTACAGATACTGCCTACTCCCTTGAATTGGAAACCATGAAGAAGCGTCTACAATACAGAGGTTATAAGAATAAGATCCTCTCTCGTGCTGAAAAAAATGCTGGAGAAAGAACCCGCAATGATCTACTCTCTGACAAAGTCAAATCTGATGAAAAAAACTGCCGCATTGTCTTCTCCACTCCTTACAGTGTTGATTTTTCTGAAATAAAAAAAGTTTTTTTACGCTATATTCCTCTTCTCCAACAGGATCCGGAGTTAGCTCAAATATTATCCAATGGTGTCAATGGCCAGGAAGGCCAAAACCATAGGCAATATGATATCTCCTAGTCTTTTCATTTCTCAGAATAAAACGGAGACCTGGCTTAGTACAAAAGGCTCCCACAAGTGCGCTTTGCCACCATGCGGACTTTGTAAATTTATGAGAAAAACGCTGTCTTTTCCAGTGGGTGACATTTCCTATAACATTTCCGCTTTCATAAATTGCTCTACTACATATGTTATATATAAGGCCTCTTGTACCATATGCTCGAAGGATTACATAGGCTGCACTTCCAGGCCTCTCAGAAAAAGGATATCCGAGCATACCCACATCCCACTTCCAACTCTTTCTTCGAATCCGCCGAAATATAAAAGATCTATTTCAGGTCTCACCAGACATTTTCTTGACCTTCACAACGGTGATTTTTCCACTATGAACATTGTAGGCATCGAGCAAGTCAAAAAACCTCTAAGAGGAGGCGATTGGTTTCGTGAACTTCTTTACACCGAGGCCAAATGGATATTACGGCTCGATACCCGGCATCCAAAGAGACTTAATTATCGTTCCGATCTACGCTATGTCATATGATTATTATATATATATGAAATATAATTATATATTTTTTTTTTTTCCAAAAGGGGGAGAAAAAAAAAAATTAAATAATTTTTTTAAATATTTTTTTTTTTTCTTCTTCTTTATTCTACCTCACCTCCAATATTAATGGCCATATGAACATTTTGTGTGACAGATATATATTGAGGAAACAATCAGAAGATATAAATATTTGTCATAAAATTTAATATGAATAAACGTGTATATATAGAAAAGCATAAAAATATATATGTAACTAAATATGAATAAATATAAAAATAAAAAAACAAATAATGAAATATATACATATTATAAGTAATGAATACATAATAATAACAAACATTACAGTAATACATAAATATAGTGAAATAACGAATGAAATAATCCAATATAGTTAAGAATAAAATAAGATTAACATATACACAAACCAATGATCACATATATAATAACACAAAAAGACAATATGAATTTATTGGAGAATTACTCATATCTCAGAGTAGGATATAAATCTCATTAATAATTCTCATAACTGAATTCCTGGATATTCTATGTTTTATATGTTTCTTCCATCGTACACATGTGTACACACTGCACACATGTGTACATAGAGCTCATATAGCTACACATACAAAACATAAAAATAAAAACAAAAATATTTTTTTTTTTAAAATATATTTTTTTTTTTTTCATATGTCTATAATATATAAAATCCTATACTGGAAACGATATAATATCTAGTCCACATACATGTATTTCTATTTTCTTCTTTGCCCTGCACCCACAGAGCACATGCATTTACATGCATGTGTACACATACCATCTATATAAGACATATCCACTTATTATAATATCTGTATGAACATCTTTTCACAGACCAATGAAATAATCTTCTTGTTTCCTTAGTAAAATAATTGCTATACGAAATATATGGGTGGGTGGAATGGCGCACATATACACATGTATGCTTGCATTGACCTTATTTTGAGGTCCTTTTGTAACCTATGAATTGTTTTTCATTGAATTCCCCAGTAGATATACATATGCATATGGGGTTAAAAGAATCCAATGATATACCAACCCTCTTACTAATTTGCATGTTTTCGGGTGGACTCCCTTCCTGTTTTCCATCTTGCTCTTGTATTTCATTGCTTCTTAAGGTGCTATATAAATCTCTTGCCTCCCATCCTACATGGCTTATGATTAAGGACTGTTTTTAAATTCCCCCTTTTGTGTCTGAAACGCGTCAAGCCGCACGGCAAGTCGCATGGCGATTTTGGATGATTTGTGACCCTTTTCTTTATTTTTAAACTTCTCAAATAAAGCATGAAGATTTGTATTCATCCATATTGGTGCTGAGTCCCACTCATTTTCTATTACTTTACTATCAATCCCATTTACAAGGTCATTAATAAAGAGATAAAAAATAATTGGTCCTAACACAGATCCCTGCGGCACCCCACTGCAGACTATAGCCCATTTAGAGAATGTACCATTGATGACTACTCTTTGTTTCCTATCTTTTGCCAATTCCTTACCCAGTTGCATATAGTTTCCCCTAGTCCTTCCTTCTGGAGTTTTAGTATAAGACTATTATGTGGTACAGTATCAAATGCCTTTGCAAAGTCCAAATAAATCACATCAGCTGCATTACCAATATCCAGATCTGGACTTACCCCCACATAGAACCTCAACATGTTGATTAGACACCACTTATCTTTCATGAATCCATGCTGTCTGTCAGTTATTATATTATTTTCTGTAATATATTTTTGCATGTCATCCCTTAAATGCCCTCAAATATTTTGCATACTACTGATGTCAGGCTTACTGGCCGGTAGTTGCCTGGATGTACCCTCTTACCTTTCTTAAATATCGGTACATCAGCAATCCTCCAATCCTGAGGTACCAACCCTGTTACAAGCGAGTCTAAAAAGATGAGATACAGCTGTCTGTCAATTACTTCTAGTGTATATTTGTGCCTGTGTAACGGGGTGCCAGGGGTGCCTCGGGGCTTGTAGTCGTTGCCCCTTTTTCTATCAGGCCAACCCCCGGCTCCGTCGTCACTATTGGGACGGGGGATTGTTCTGTGAGGCAGAGTGTGGTGGAAAAGAGCATACTTTCAGCCGCAGGAAGCCTCTTCAGGCAGGGATCAGATAAACCAAACGACATCTTTATTGCACAGAGTTTCACAGACAGCTCAATGCACGGATTTTGTAGCGCACGGTCACAATTCCTGTCCGGGGAAATCTTTCCTTGTTGTCTCCTCTAGTGGGGATGTGCCCGGCTACTCCACTTCACCTAGGCTCCCACTCCGGCTAACACAGACTGGACCCACACCAATTCTGCTTCACCCTTGAGGACACTTCTTCTCTTCTTCCCTTCTTTCTTTCTTTCTTTCTGCCCACTCAGCTCCACACTCTGCCCCTGGCTGTTCCTTCTCCCCCGTCCCGGAATCAACTGACTTCAACACACACACACTTCTCTCTCTAAGCTGCCGGCTCCTCCTCTCTCCTGCCCTGTTTCTATGGGGACAGCCGTCCCACCCGGGCTCTAGGGGAAACCCCACTGCACAGTAAAAACATGTTTATTAATAACATCAACAGTAACTACCCCAGAGTGAGGTATCTTCAGGGGGAAACTGCACCTCCTTGTAAGGGGTCTGCCCACCCCTTACACCTGCTTGTGACCTAGTACATTTCCTAGGATTCTAGCTACACAGTAAAATAAAACCATTACACATCAATCCTCAGACGAAGATTTTTCTGTGGCAGTAGCTCTTTGGAAACCTTGAGACATCCAGCACTGGAACCATGGTCTCTTCTGCTGTAGGACCTGCAAAGCCTATCTATTCTGTAAAACTCATAGCAAAGAGTCCATATTGTAAGAGCAGTGAGTCTTTTAGTAAAGTGCAATACATATTGGATAACCATTACATTGTGGCTCCCAAACATCATTAGGCGTCCCCACAATGGGAACAAGTACTTGAACTGGATAACTGGGGTTAATGTGAAAAAAACAAACAGGTTGATTTCCAGTGAAAACCAGGATCACAGAGAGTTCAAGTATCAGTCTGAGTCCTTTCCCCAGGCACAGGGTTCAAATATCACATAACTTACATGAATGAGGGCAGAGTGTTAAACCATATCCAACAATTAAATGAACTAGACCCTAAACAAGAATTATTATAGCAACATACCTCCCGACCGTCCCGGTTTCTGCCCCAATTTTTCAGGTCTGTCCCGCAGTCCCGCATCTCACAGCTGTTGTCCTGGCTCCTCCCCTCAGTGCAGTGAATAAATTAAATTCTCATCGGCTCTGCATTATCGGGGCGGCCGGGACTCGAACATTGTTCCATAGGCAGCAGCTCTACCAGTGAGCCACTACCTGTATTGAAAAGCATAGGAAGTTTTGGTTATCTTGACCTCTATATTGCAGTTGAGAAACCAGAAGCAGATTATCCAGCTGCAAAGATGGATGGATGGATGGATGAATGGAGGGAGGATGGAGGGATGGATGGAGGGATGGATGAATGGATGGATGAATGGAGGGATGGAAGGAGGGATGGATGAATGGATGGAGAGATGGATGGAGGGATGGATGAATGGATGGAGGGATGCAGGGAGGGATGAAGGGATGGATGAATGGATGGAGGAATGGATGAATGAATGGAGGAATGGATGAATGGAGGGATGGAGGGATGGATGGATATATATAGATATATGATAGATACAGACATGATAGATAGACATATAGCAAGATGGATAGATAAATGATAAATATATAATAGATGGATAGATAAATACTGCATCTCTTTGTAGGTTAGTAACCACATATCCAAAATATTTCAACATATAGCACTCCAAACCGCATATTTTAAACACAACTTGGACATCAGTAAATGGCCAAATAAAGGAGTGACCAAGGTACTAAAAAATCAATCTTTATTCATTTTCCAATAAAACACTAAAATATAGCATATAAGGTACCGGCAATAAATAGAGGGGCGCAGACAGTTAGTATATTTAGTCCTTATCAGTAGACCAGGACTTTTTTAGATTATTACAAAATTCATATCAAAACACGCCAGGTGAATGTATATTAGTCCAAAGCCAAGAGAATAATCAGTCGTTAAAGACAGGTGCAACTCGGTAATTCTATCTGTGCTGATAATGATATAATATATTCCACATTAGTTCATCACTATTAATTAATATCCCATCCAAAATTATATACCCATAGGTAGGGATAGAGAAGTGTATGGGTGAAAGTTCCCACCACAAGATCCCAGGCAGAAAGCGCCGGGTGGAATAATCAAAAGCACAGATACCACGGAGATGCACTGGTCATTCAACCATTCACAGTATGAAAAGGCAAATAAGACAATAAGATGAGAATACAATTACATCACCTGGGGAATGATAACTGCCGCGACCCTCACACTCCGACACGTGTTTCGCACTAGCTTTTTCGAGGAGCGTGTCAGAGGTGAGGGGCAGGCTGGTTAAAAAGAACAAAGTAGCCAATGTGAGGGCAGATCTCAGTCACATGCTCCGATCAAAACCGGAAGCAGCATTGATCCAATTTGCGGCGCATGGCAACAATCACCATCACCGCCAAATACAAAGAGCCTCCAGGACGCCGCGATCACGTGACCGTGACGTCATGACCCACATGTTAGTGAGTCATGGCAACCACGGGACGCCATCTGACGCGACGGAAGGAAGCCAGCGGTCGGTTTTGTAGGCATGCGCACTGGATCACTGAGTGCACTTAGAAAACGGCAGAGATATATAGAAAAGATGCAGCCATTGCATATATAGTATAAATAACTTTGAATACAGGCATACTATACTTTCCACAGTAACTTACTGTAGACCACATACATGAATACATATGTATTCGGATATTTAGACTAGATATAAATTACATTATACACCAATATACCGCCATATACATTACCCCAAAGTAGGGTCATTATACTTTATACCGAATCATATAGCGCAACATGAGACATAGAATTCCCAAAGTAACACCACTTGCAGCTATTATATCTAGATCCAAAACCATACGTACACATATACAAGGTCACACGTTACACAACACTACATACTAGATAGATACAAAATTACACAGCCAATTTACATTGTAGAAAGAAAAGAGATGCATGCAAATCAAACAGTACATCATAACCACGGCAACATGATGACAGCAATTCTTTATTCTTTATAGCCGTTATACCATGCGTCCTAAATAGATGTCCTCATAGATGAAAATACGCCACTTCATGGAAGATGATAAACCAGGCAATGGTAGCCTAAATATACTAACGAAAAAACATGAAATTAAAAACATGTAAAACCAAAACCACCACAACACCCACTAAAAAAGGTATATCAATATAGGAAGGTATACACCAAGACATGCATACAATGCATGAATGTGGATCATAAACAGATATCCCACAGGAACCGACAGCACTGATGTTATAAAAAAGCTGAAAACCCCATATTTTCATTTAAACCGTTGGGAGTCAAAGTACCCAACCTGTATATCCACTTACTCTCAACTTGGGCAAGAAGTCTACCAAGATCACCCCCTCTAGATCCCATAGATATCAAATCAATACCCTTACCCTTCAAAAGAGCGGCATTGCAGCCATGGTACTTTTTAAAGTGTCTGGGAATGGTTTTTAATAAACCCTCATCAGTCACACTTTTAGCCTTTTCAATATCCAGACAGTGCTCTCGGATTCTGATCTTTAGTTCTCTCGTAGTGAGACCTATATAGACTTTTTTGCAAGGGCACTCAATCCTGTAAATAACCCCCTTTGAGGAGCACGTGATACGATGTCTGATGTCAAATTCACGTGAGCCATCAAAATTATGAAATTTTTTGGCTTTCACAAGATTGGCGCACGCCTTGCAAAGGCCACATGGAAAAAAGCCGACTGGTAACACCTGGCTAGAAATGCCAGTCCGAGCCGGTTCATAATGGCTGTGTACCAGTACGTCTTTTAAATTCTTTGCACGTTTGGCCACCATATATGGTCTAGATGGAAGAATTTTCTTTAAGACAGAATCCGTCAGCAAGATGTTCCAATGTTTTTGGATAATTGCTTTCATTTTATCCCACTTGTTATTATATGTGGTAATAAGGCGTACCACATGATCACTCTTTGGCTTTATTGTATTGGAAAAAAGAAGGGAATTTCTGGTCAACCTTGCCGCTCTTTTAAAGCCATTCTTTATTGTTCGCCGACTATAACCCCTGGATTCAAATCTGTCGGCCAGATCCTCCGAATGGGCCAGAAATCTGCTGTCATCAGAGCAAATTCTCCTGACCCTGAGAAACTGACCCACAGGAATCCCTTTGATGGTACTTCTGGGGTGGGCAGATGAGGCAAGAAGAAGAGAGTTCGTGGCCGTAGGTTTACGAAAAATTTGTGTGGATAGGAGGCCATCTGATGAAGCAACAATTTTAAGGTCTAAGAAATTAATACTGCGGCCATATTCAAAGGTAAGTTTGATATTAAGATCATTGCAATTCAAACACTGCATAAATTCCTGTAAACCTTCAACCTCGCCCTCCCAGATAAACCACACATCATCTATATACCTGATCCAATTTAGGACCTGATGTGTACACAAGTTGTTATCACTCACAAAGATCTGTCGTTCCCATGCCCCCAAAAATAGATTGGCATAGGAAGGCGCACAACACGCCCCCATGGCAGTGCCCTGGGTTTGTAGGTAGACCCTCCCATTGAATGTAAAAACATTGTGTGTCAGGATGAATTCCAATAGGATTAAAATTAAATCCGCCGTTGGCCGTGCGGTTACTCGACTCCAGGTACCACGACACTGCTCTCAGGCCGTCCGGATGTCTAATGGAGGTATATAGGGATTCAATGTCAGCAGACACCATCACCATATTATCCTCCAGATGGATCCCATCCAGACACCTCAGAGCAGCCGTGGTATCCTGGATATATGATGGCAATTCTTGGACCAACAGCTTCAAATAATAATCAATAACCTGACACACTAATTCAATGAGGCTACCATTTCCCGATATTATGGGCCTGCCAGGGGGGTTAGTCGGATCCTTGTGAATTTTTGGAATAAGGTATAGTGCCGGGAGGCGTGGATGGAGTTTTTTAATTTCATCAAGGAATTTTTTTGGAATGATACCTTTTTCATAGGCCTGCTCAAGAATCGAAATATGTGCAGTATGGAATGATGAGGTAGGATTATATGGCAATTTCCGGTAGCATTTCACATCTCCCAATAATTTATTAGCCTGTTCTTCATATTTATCACAAGGCCAAATAACGAGGTTGCCGCCTTTATCGGCCGGTTTGATTAAAATATCATGCCAGGATTGTAACTCCTTCAAACCAGCCCACTCAGCCCTGCTAAGATTACGGGCAGGTGAGGGTAAGGCGGCTAAATCCTCGATCTCCTCTGAGACAAGTTTAGTAAAGACCTCCAAGGCCGGACAAATGTTAAGGCTTGGGAATTTTTTAGATTTATTCATAAGTTGCAACGGGAAATTACCAACCTCATGTCCTGAGTTCTCATCCTCCAGTGACTGTAAAATTGCAAGTGCCTCTTGTTCTTCGCTCGTGGTGAAAATATCAGGAGCCTGTGTCTTATGATGTAATTTTTGGAGGAGTATTTTTCTCGAAAAAAGGTGAACATCCTTCACCGCCGTGAACGCGTCTAAGGGATTAGAGGGGGAAAAAGTTAATCCCTTCTCCCACAGAACAATCTGAACATCTGAAAGCTTGTGTTGTGAAAGATTTATTACCTGCGGCCCATCCCTGCGTTTATCTCTAGGATTGAAAATATCATATCCTTTACGCTTTCCTTTGAATCCACCATATGAGGAATCTCTAGGACCTTCCGAGCCACTGGTAGACACCATGCTTTCAGATGCAGAGTTAAGGGACTGGTTGGATGCAGATCTAGGTATGTCCATTTTGGATTCTTTTTTAATCTGCCATTTATAGATTTTCTTGATCTCAAAATCCTGGACATCACGTTGGTACTTCTTTAACTTGTCTGCACTTATTTCTTTCTCCCAACGCTCAAAATCTTTGTCCAGGCTCAAGAATAATTCCTGCAAATCATCCTTAGATAAATCTTTTTGAAGGACCTCCTCCAACTCCTTTATCTCCTCCTCCAATTTTTGTAGAGTCATTTTATTTTTCTCATTAATAATCTTCATGAACTCTAATGAGCATCTAGCAGCAGCTTTTTGCCATCTTAGTATTAAATCCTCTTGTTCCAACTCAAAGCTTGGATATAAATGTATCCGCAAGCCACGAGGAATAATCTCCTGCTCACAATAGCGTTCAAGGGCACTGTTCGTCCACCATATTTTTGTTTTTTTATGTAAAACATTTTTGTATCTTTTGATGTTATCCTTACTTGACACCTGAAATGTGTTCATACCGGTACCTTTGCTAAAAAGAGTAGAGGCTTTTGAAAGCCAGTTCATTTTCCTGGCTTTAAAATCCATAGTGGATTTGGAACAACTGTTCAAAAAACAGCAAATATATATAATTAGTAACCACATATCCAAAATATTTCAACATATAGCACTCCAAACCGCATATTTTAAACACAACTTGGACATCAGTAAATGGCCAAATAAAGGAGTGACCAAGGTACTAAAAAATCAATCTTTATTCATTTTCCAATAAAACACTAAAATATAGCATATAAGGTACCGGCAATAAATAGAGGGGCGCAGACAGTTAGTATATTTAGTCCTTATCAGTAGACCAGGACTTTTTTAGATTATTACAAAATTCATATCAAAACACGCCAGGTGAATGTATATTAGTCCAAAGCCAAGAGAATAATCAGTCGTTAAAGACAGGTGCAACTCGGTAATTCTATCTGTGCTGATAATGATATAATATATTCCACATTAGTTCATCACTATTAATTAATATCCCATCCAAAATTATATACCCATAGGTAGGGATAGAGAAGTGTATGGGTGAAAGTTCCCACCACAAGATCCCAGGCAGAAAGCGTCGGGTGGAATAATCAAAAGCACAGATACCACGGAGATGCACTGGTCATTCAACCATTCACAGTATGAAAAGGCAAATAAGACAATAAGATGAGAATACAATTACATCACCTGGGGAATGATAACTGCCGCGACCCTCACACTCCGACACGTGTTTCGCACTAGCTTTTTCGAGGAGCGTGTCAGAGGTGAGGGGCAGGCTGGTTAAAAAGAACAAAGTAGCCAATGTGAGGGCAGATCTCAGTCACATGCTCCGATCAAAACCGGAAGCAGCATTGATCCAATTTGCGGCGCATGGCAACAATCACCATCACCGCCAAATACAAAGAGCCTCCAGGACGCCGCGATCACGTGACCGTGACGTCATGACCCACATGTTAGTGAGTCATGGCAACCACGGGACGCCATCTGACGCGACGGAAGGAAGCCAGCGGTCGGTTTTGTAGGCATGCGCACTGGATCACTGAGTGCACTTAGAAAATGGCAGAGATATATAGAAAAGATGCAGCCATTGCATATATAGTATAAATAACTTTGAATACAGGCATACTATACTTTCCACAGTAACTTACTGTAGACCACATACATGAATACATATGTATTCGGATATTTAGACTAGATATAAATTACATTATACACCAATATACCGCCAAATACATTACCCCAAAGTAGGGTCATTATACTTTATACCGAATCATATAGCGCAACATGAGACATAGAATTCCCAAAGTAACACCACTTGCAGCTATTATATCTAGATCCAAAACCATACGTACACATATACAAGGTCACACGTTACACAACACTACATATTAGATAGATACAAAATTACACAGCCAATTTACATTGTAGAAAGAAAAGAGATGCATGCAAATCAAACAGTACATCATAACCACGGCAACATGATGACAGCAATTCTTTATTCTTTATAGCCGTTATACCATGCGTCCTAAATAGATGTCCTCATAGATGAAAATACGCCACTTCATGGAAGATGATAAACCAGGCAATGGTAGCCTAAATATACTAACGAAAAAACATGAAATTAAAAACATGTAAAACCAAAACCACCACAACACCCACTAAAAAAGGTATATCAATATAGGAAGGTATACACCAAGACATGCATACAATGCATGAATGTGGATCATAAACAGATATCCCACAGGAACCGACAGCACTGATGTTATAAAAAAGCTGAAAACCCCATATTTTCATTTAAACCGTTGGGAGTCAAAGTACCCAACCTGTATATCCACTTACTCTCAACTTGGGCAAGAAGTCTACCAAGATCACCCCCTCTAGATCCCATAGATATCAAATCAATACCCTTACCCTTCAAAAGAGCGGCATTGCAGCCATGGTACTTTTTAAAGTGTCTGGGAATGGTTTTTAATAAACCCTCATCAGTCACACTTTTAGCCTTTTCAATATCCAGACAGTGCTCTCGGATTCTGATCTTTAGTTCTCTCGTAGTGAGACCTATATAGACTTTTTTGCAAGGGCACTCAATCCTGTAAATAACCCCCTTTGAGGAGCACGTGATACGATGTCTGATGTCAAATTCACGTGAGCCATCAAAATTATGAAATTTTTTGGCTTTCACAAGATTGGCGCACGCCTTGCAAAGGCCACATGGAAAAAAGCCGACTGGTAACACCTGGCTAGAAATGCCAGTCCGAGCCGGTTCATAATGGCTGTGTACCAGTACGTCTTTTAAATTCTTTGCACGTTTGGCCACCATATATGGTCTAGATGGAAGAATTTTCTTTAAGACAGAATCCGTCAGCAAGATGTTCCAATGTTTTTGGATAATTGCTTTCATTTTATCCCACTTGTTATTATATGTGGTAATAAGGCGTACCACATGATCACTCTTTGGCTTTATTGTATTGGAAAAAAGAAGGGAATTTCTGGTCAACCTTGCCGCTCTTTTAAAGCCATTCTTTATTGTTCGCCGACTATAACCCCTGGATTCAAATCTGTCGGCCAGATCCTCCGAATGGGCCAGAAATCTGCTGTCATCAGAGCAAATTCTCCTGACCCTGAGAAACTGACCCACAGGAATCCCTTTGATGGTACTTCTGGGGTGGGCAGATGAGGCAAGAAGAAGAGAGTTCGTGGCCGTAGGTTTACGAAAAATTTGTGTGGATAGGAGGCCATCTGATGAAGCAACAATTTTAAGGTCTAAGAAATTAATACTGCGGCCATATTCAAAGGTAAGTTTGATATTAAGATCATTGCAATTCAAACACTGCATAAATTCCTGTAAACCTTCAACCTCGCCCTCCCAGATAAACCACACATCATCTATATACCTGATCCAATTTAGGACCTGATGTGTACACAAGTTGTTATCACTCACAAAGATCTGTCGTTCCCATGCCCCCAAAAATAGATTGGCATAGGAAGGCGCACAACACGCCCCCATGGCAGTGCCCTGGGTTTGTAGGTAGACCCTCCCATTGAATGTAAAAACATTGTGTGTCAGGATGAATTCCAATAGGATTAAAATTAAATCCGCCGTTGGCCGTGCGATGTTACTCGACTCCAGGTACCACGACACTGCTCTCAGGCCGTCCGGATGTCTAATGGAGGTATATAGGGATTCAATGTCAGCAGACACCATCACCATATTATCCTCCAGATGGATCCCATCCAGACACCTCAGAGCAGCCGTGGTATCCTGGATATATGATGGCAATTCTTGGACCAACAGCTTCAAATAATAATCAATAACCTGACACACTAATTCAATGAGGCTACCATTTCCCGATATTATGGGCCTGCCAGGGGGGTTAGTCGGATCCTTGTGAATTTTTGGAATAAGGTATAGTGCCGGGAGGCGTGGATGGAGTTTTTTAATTTCATCAAGGAATTTTTTTGGAATGATACCTTTTTCATAGGCCTGCTCAAGAATCGAAATATGTGCAGTATGGAATGATGAGGTAGGATTATATGGCAATTTCCGGTAGCATTTCACATCTCCCAATAATTTATTAGCCTGTTCTTCATATTTATCACAAGGCCAAATAACGAGGTTGCCGCCTTTATCGGCCGGTTTGATTAAAATATCATGCCAGGATTGTAACTCCTTCAAACCAGCCCACTCAGCCCTGCTAAGATTATGGGCAGGTGAGGGTAAGGCGGCTAAATCCTCGATCTCCTCTGAGACAAGTTTAGTAAAGACCTCCAAGGCCGGACAAATGTTAAGGCTTGGGTTAAGGCTTGGGAATTTTTTAGATTTATTCATAAGTTGCAACGGGAAATTACCAACCTCATGTCCTGAGTTCTCATCCTCCAGTGACTGTAAAATTGCAAGTGCCTCTTGTTCTTCGCTCGTGGTGAAAATATCAGGAGCCTGTGTCTTATGATGTAATTTTTGGAGGAGTATTTTTCTCGAAAAAAGGTGAACATCCTTCACCGCCGTGAACGCGTCTAAGGGATTAGAGGGGGAAAAAGTTAATCCCTTCTCCAACAGACCAATCTGAACATCTGAAAGCTTGTGTTGTGAAAGATTTATTACCTGCGGCCCATCCCTGCATTTATCTCTAGGATTGAAAATATCATATCCTTTACGCTTTCCTTTGAATCCACCATATGAGGAATCTCTAGGACCTTCCGAGCCACTGGTAGACACCATGCTTTCAGATGCAGAGTTAAGGGACTGGTTGGATGCAGATCTAGGTATGTCCATTTTGGATTCTTTTTTAATCTGCCATTTATAGATTTTCTTGGTCTCAAAATCCTGGACATCACGTTGGTACTTCTTTAACTTGTCTGCACTTATTTCTTTCTCCCAACGCTCAAAATCTTTGTCCAGGCTCAAGAATAATTCCTGCAAATCATCCTTAGATAAATCTTTTTGAAGGACCTCCTCCAACTCCTTTATCTCCTCCTCCAATTTTTGTAGAGTCATTTTATTTTTCTCATTAATAATCTTCATGAACTCTAATGAGCATCTAGCAGCAGCTTTTTGCCATCTTAGTATTAAATCCTCTTGTTCCAACTCAAAGCTTGGATATAAATGTATCCGCAAGCCACGAGGAATAATCTCCTGCTCACAATAGCGTTCAAGGGCACTGTTCGTCCACCATATTTTTGTTTTTTTATGTAAAACATTTTTGTATCTTTTGATGTTATCCTTACTTGACACCTGAAATGTGTTCATACCGGTACCTTTGCTAAAAAGAGTAGAGGCTTTTGAAAGCCAGTTCATTTCCCTGGCTTTAAAATCCATAGTGGATTTGGAACAACTGTTCAAAAAACAGCAAATATATATAATTAGTAACCACATATCCAAAATATTTCAACATATAGCACTCCAAACCGCATATTTTAAACACAACTTGGACATCAGTAAATGGCCAAATAAAGGAGTGACCAAGGTACTAAAAAATCAATCTTTATTCATTTTCCAATAAAACACTAAAATATAGCATATAAGGTACCGGCAATAAATAGAGGGGCGCAGACAGTTAGTATATTTAGTCCTTATAAGTAGACCAGGACTTTTTTAGATTATTACAAAATTCATATCAAAACACGCCAGGTGAATGTATATTAGTCCAAAGCCAAGAGAATAATCAGTCGTTAAAGACAGGTGCAACTCGGTAATTCTATCTGTGCTGATAATGATATAATATATTCCACATTAGTTCATCACTATTAATTAATATCCCATCCAAAATTATATACCCATAGGTAGGGATAGAGAAGTGTATGGGTGAAAGTTCCCACCACAAGATCCCAGGCAGAAAGCGCCGGGTGGAATAATCAAAAGCACAGATACCACGGAGATGCACTGGTCATTCAACCATTCACAATATGAAAAGGCAAATAAGACAATAAGATGAGAATACAATTACATCACCTGGGGAATGATAACTGCCGCGACCCTCACACTCCGACACGTGTTTCGCACTAGCTTTTTCGAGGAGCGTGTCAGAGGTGAGGGGCAGGCTGGTTAAAAAGAACAAAGTAGCCAATGTGAGGGCAGATCTCAGTCACATGCTCCGATCAAAACCGGAAGCAGCATTGATCCAATTTGCGGCGCATGGCAACAATCACCATCACCGCCAAATACAAAGAGCCTCCAGGACGCCGCGATCACGTGACCGTGACGTCATGACCCACATGTTAGTGAGTCATGGCAACCACGGGACGCCATCTGACGCGACGGAAGGAAGCCAGCGGTCGGTTTTGTAGGCATGCGCACTGGATCACTGAGTGCACTTAGAAAACGGCAGAGATATATAGAAAAGATGCAGCCATTGCATATATAGTATAAATAACTTTGAATACAGGCATACTATACTTTCCACAGTAACTTACTGTAGACCACATACATGAATACATATGTATTCGGATATTTAGACTAGATATAAATTACATTATACACCAATATACCGCCATATACATTACCCCAAAGTAGGGTCATTATACTTTATACCGAATCATATAGCGCAACATGAGACATAGAATTCCCAAAGTAACACCACTTGCAGCTATTATATCTAGATCCAAAACCATACGTACACATATACAAGGTCACACGTTACACAACACTACATACTAGATAGTTACAAAATTACACAGCCAATTTACATTGTAGAAAGAAAAGAGATGCATGCAAATCAAACAGTACATCATAACCACGGCGACATGATGACAGCAATTTTTTATTCTTTATAGCCGTTATACCATGCGTCCTAAATAGATGTCCTCATAGATGAAAATACGCCACTTCATGGAAGATGATAAACCAGGCAATGGTAGCCTAAATATACTAACGAAAAAACATGAAATTAAAAACATGTAAAACCAAAACCACCACAACACCCACTAAAAAAGGTATATCAATATAGGAAGGTATACACCAAGACATGCATACAATGCATGAATGTGGATCATAAACAGATATCCCACAGGAACCGACAGCACTGATGTTATAAAAAAGCTGAAAACCCCATATTTTCATTTAAACCGTTGGGAGTCAAAGTACCCAACCTGTATATCCACTTACTCTCAACTTGGGCAAGAAGTCTACCAAGATCACCCCCTCTAGATCCCATAGATATCAAATCAATACCCTTACCCTTCAAAAGAGCGGCATTGCAGCCATGGTACTTTTTAAAGTGTCTGGGAATGGTTTTTAATAAACCCTCATCAGTCACACTTTTAGCCTTTTCAATATCCAGACAGTGCTCTCGGATTCTGATCTTTAGTTCTCTCGTAGTGAGACCTATATAGACTTTCTTGCAAGGGCACTCAATCCTGTAAATAACCCCCTTTGAGGAGCACGTGATACGATGTCTGATGTCAAATTCACGTGAGCCATCAAAATTATGAAATTTTTTGGCTTTCACAAGATTGGCGCACGCCTTGCAAAGGCCACATGGAAAAAAGCCGACTGGTAACACCTGGCTAGAAATGCCAGTCCGAGCCGGTTCATAATGGCTGTGTACCAGTACGTCTTTTAAATTCTTTGCACGTTTGGCCACCATATATGGTCTAGATGGAAGAATTTTCTTTAAGACAGAATCCGTCAGCAAGATGTTCCAATGTTTTTGGATAATTGCTTTCATTTTATCCCACTTGTTATTATATGTGGTAATAAGGCGTACCACATGATCACTCTTTGGCTTTATTGTATTGGAAAAAAGAAGGGAATTTCTGGTCAACCTTGCCGCTCTTTTAAAGCCATTCTTTATTGTTCGCCGACTATAACCCCTGGATTCAAATCTGTCGGCCAGATCCTCCGAATGGGCCAGAAAACTGCTGTCATCAGAGCAAATTCTCCTGACCCTGAGAAACTGACCCACAGGAATCCCTTTGATGGTACTTCTGGGGTGGGCAGATGAGGCAAGAAGAAGAGAGTTCGTGGCCGTAGGTTTACGAAAAATTTGTGTGGATAGGAGGCCATCTGATGAAGCAACAATTTTAAGGTCTAAGAAATTAATACTGCGGCCATATTCAAAGGTAAGTTTGATATTAAGATCATTGCAATTCAAACACTGCATAAATTCCTGTAAACCTTCAACCTCGCCCTCCCAGATAAACCACACATCATCTATATACCTGATCCAATTTAGGACCTGATGTGTACAAAAGTTGTTATCACTCACAAAGATCTGTCGTTCCCATGCCCCCAAAAATAGATTGGCATAGGAAGGCGCACAACACGCCCCCATGGCAGTGCCCTGGGTTTGTAGGTAGACCCTCCCATTGAATGTAAAAACATTGTGTGTCAGGATGAATTCCAATAGGATTAAAATTAAATCCGCCGTTGGCCGTGCGATGTTACTCGACTCCAGGTACCACGACACTGCTCTCAGGCCGTCCGGATGTCTAATGGAGGTATATAGGGATTCGATGTCAGCAGACACCATCACCATATTATCCTCCAGATGGATCCCATCCAGACACCTCAGAGCAGCCGTGGTATCCTGGATATATGATGGCAATTCTTGGACCAACGGCTTCAAATAATAATCAATAACCTGACACACTAATTCAATGAGGCTACCATTTCCCGATATTATGGGCCTGCCAGGGGGGTTAGTCGGATCCTTGTGAATTTTTGGAATAAGGTATAGTGCCGGGAGGCGTGGATGGAGTTTTTTAATTTCATCAAGGAATTTATTGGAATGATACCTTTTTCATAGGCCTGCTCAAGAATCGAAATATGTGCAGTATGGAATGATGAGGTAGGATTATATAGCAATTTCCGGTAGCATTTCACATCTCCCAATAATTTATTAGCCTGTTCTTCATATTTATCACAAGGCCAAATAACGAGGTTGCCGCCTTTATCGGCCGGTTTGATTAAAATATCATGCCAGGATTGTAACTCCTTCAAACCAGCCCACTCAGCCCTGCTAAGATTACGGGCAGGTGAGGGTAAGGCGGCTAAATCCTCGATCTCCTCTGAGACAAGTTTAGTAAAGACCTCCAAGGCCGGACAAATGTTAAGGCTTGGGAATTTTTTAGATTTATTCATAAGTTGCAACGGGAAATTACCAACCTCATGTCCTGAGTTCTCATCCTCCAGTGACTGTAAAATTGCAAGTGCCTCTTGTTCTTCCCTCGTGGTGAAAATATCAGGAGCCTGTGTCTTATGATGTAATTTTTGGAGGAGTATTTTTCTCGAAAAAAGGTGAACATCCTTCACCGCCGTGAACGCGTCTAAGGGATTAGAGGGGGAAAAAGTTAATCCCTTCTCCAACAGACCAATCTGAACATCTGAAAGCTTGTGTTGTGAAAGATTTATTACCTGCGGCCCATCCCTGCGTTTATCTCTAGGATTGAAAATATCATATCCTTTACGCTTTCCTTTGAATCCACCATATGAGGAATCTCTAGGACCTTCCGAGCCACTGGTAGACACCATGCTTTCAGATGCAGAGTTAAGGGACTGGTTGGATGCAGATCTAGGTATGTCCATTTTGGATTCTTTTTTAATCTGCCATTTATAGATTTTCTTGGTCTCAAAATCCTGGACATCACGTTGGTACTTCTTTAACTTGTCTGCACTTATTTCTTTCTCCCAACGCTCAAAATCTTTGTCCAGGCTCAAGAATAATTCCTGCAAATCATCCTTAGATAAATCTTTTTGAAGGACCTCCTCCAACTCCTTTATCTCCTCCTCCAATTTTTGTAGAGTAATTTTATTTTTCTCATTAATAATCTTCATGAACTCTAATGAGCATCTAGCAGCAGCTTTTTGCCATCTTAGTATTAAATCCTCTTGTTCCAACTCAAAGCTTGGATATAAATGTATCCGCAAGCCACGAGGAATAATCTCCTGCTCACAATAGCGTTCAAGGGCACTGTTCGTCCACCATATTTTTGTTTTTTTATGTAAAACATTTTTGTATCTTTTGATGTTATCCTTACTTGACACCTGAAATGTGTTCATACCGGTACCTTTGCTAAAAAGAGTAGAGGCTTTTGAAAGCCAGTTCATTTCCCTGGCTTTAAAATCCATAGTGGATTTGGAACAACTGTTCAAAAAACAGCAAATATATATAATTAGTAACCACATATCCAAAATATTTCAACATATAGCACTCCAAACCGCATATTTTAAACACAACTTGGACATCAGTAAATGGCCAAATAAAGGAGTGACCAAGGTACTAAAAAATCAATCTTTATTCATTTTCCAATAAAACACTAAAATATAGCATATAAGGTACCGGCAATAAATAGAGGGGCGCAGACAGTTAGTATATTTAGTCCTTATAAGTAGACCAGGACTTTTTTAGATTATTACAAAATTCATATCAAAACACGCCAGGTGAATGTATATTAGTCCAAAGCCAAGAGAATAATCAGTCGTTAAAGACAGGTGCAACTCGGTAATTCTATCTGTGCTGATAATGATATAATATATTCCACATTAGTTCATCACTATTAATTAATATCCCATCCAAAATTATATACCCATAGGTAGGGATAGAGAAGTGTATGGGTGAAAGTTCCCACCACAAGATCCCAGGCAGAAAGCGCCGGGTGGAATAATCAAAAGCACAGATACCACGGAGATGCACTGGTCATTCAACCATTCACAATATGAAAAGGCAAATAAGACAATAAGATGAGAATACAATTACATCACCTGGGGAATGATAACTGCCGCGACCCTCACACTCCGACACGTGTTTCGCACTAGCTTTTTCGAGGAGCGTGTCAGAGGTGAGGGGCAGGCTGGTTAAAAAGAACAAAGTAGCCAATGTGAGGGCAGATCTCAGTCACATGCTCCGATCAAAACCGGAAGCAGCATTGATCCAATTTGCGGCGCATGGCAACAATCACCATCACCGCCAAATACAAAGAGCCTCCAGGACGCCGCGATCACGTGACCGTGACGTCATGACCCACATGTTAGTGAGTCATGGCAACCACGGGACGCCATCTGACGCGACGGAAGGAAGCCAGCGGTCGGTTTTGTAGGCATGCGCACTGGATCACTGAGTGCACTTAGAAAACGGCAGAGATATATAGAAAAGATGCAGCCATTGCATATATAGTATAAATAACTTTGAATACAGGCATACTATACTTTCCACAGTAACTTACTGTAGACCACATACATGAATACATATGTATTCGGATATTTAGACTAGATATAAATTACATTATACACCAATATACCGCCATATACATTACCCCAAAGTAGGGTCATTATACTTTATACCGAATCATATAGCGCAACATGAGACATAGAATTCCCAAAGTAACACCACTTGCAGCTATTATATCTAGATCCAAAACCATACGTACACATATACAAGGTCACACGTTACACAACACTACATACTAGATAGATACAAAATTACACAGCCAATTTACATTGTAGAAAGAAAAGAGATGCATGCAAATCAAACAGTACATCATGTACTGTTGGAGTGTGAGGGTCGTGGCAGTTATCATTCCCCAGATGATGTAATTGTATTCTCATCTTATTGTCTTATTTGCCTTTTCATATTGTGAATGGTTGAATGACCAGTGCATCTCCGTGGTATCTGTGCTTTTGATTATTCCACCCGGCGCTTTCTGCCTGGGATCTTGTGGTGGGAACTTTCACCCATACACTTCTCTATCCCTACCTATGGGTATATAATTTTGGATGGGATATTAATTAATAGTGATGAACTAATGTGGAATATATTATATCATTATCAGCACAGATAGAATTACCGAGTTGCACCTGTCTTTAACGACTGATTATTCTCTTGGCTTTGGACTAATATACATTCACCTGGCGTGTTTTGATATGAATTTTGTAATAATCTAAAAAAGTCCTGGTCTACTTATAAGGACTAAATATACTAACTGTCTGCGCCCCTCTATTTATTGCCGGTACCTTATATGCTATATTTTAGTGTTTTATTGGAAAATGAATAAAGATTGATTTTTTAGTACCTTGGTCACTCCTTTATTTGGCCATTTACTGATGTCCAAGTTGTGTTTAAAATCTCTTTGTAGGTGAAGGAAAGAGTCAGATTCATTTGTTCCCATAAAACTACTATAAAGAAATAAAAAAAAACTTGTATTTTTTTTTTCCTCATGTTCACCACCTTGGTTTCAAACCAGCAACTTTCAAACATGTGTCCAGCAGCACTCCTAGCTTTTCTACCTGATCTAAGCTGTTGAGCCACTAGGAATGATTATGTCAGAGGGAGGATTTTACATATATGGACCTACAATACAGCCTCTCATACAGGACATAGAGCTCCATTGTGCAGAGCAGCGTCTCTGTGTCCTATATTCTAGAGGGAGAAGAAAAGAGATTTTTTTTCTTCTAATAAAATTACTAAAAAAAAAAAATAGAATAATGTAATTTTATTACATTTTTTTAATAAAATAATAAACATCACAAATCAGCAAATAACATGGACATATTTGGTGTCCCTGTAATCGTAACGACCCGAACAACGCAACGATCAGATTATTGATTGGGATCAGTAAATGGCGTAAAAAAAAGGCGCAATTTATTATTTTTGTTTATTAAAACCCATAAAAAATGTAATAAAAATGTATTGCTGAGGCCGTGTTCACACATAGCGTAAATGCTGCGTTTTTTTCTGCTGCTGTCTGCACCACGAGCGCAATAACATTCTTCTCTGATTATTGCGTGTTTGCGTTATTTTTTATGCAATGTTATCTTATTTGATACATGTTTGGTGTAGATGTGAATCCTGAAGCTTATAAAGAAAAAAAACACCAAATCCGCACAGTTCAGTGGCGTCTTTAGACTCAAAAGGGGCGGAGATTTCATTAAGTCTCATCCACTTCGCTTGGACATTTAGTCCGTGTTCACATGTAGTGTAAATGCTGCATTTTTTTCTGCTGTTGTTTGCACATTTATTCTGCTGTGTTTAATTGTCCAAGCAAAGTGGATGTGATTCCATGAAAAGACGCCGCCAAACTCTGCGGTTGTGGTGCTTTTTTCTCTCTAGAGGTTTCTACATGAAGCTTAAAAAACGCAGGAAAAATTTTCTCTGTACAATAAAAATTCACATCTGAACCAAAAACGCATTAAATAATGGAGAAAAGGCATAAAAAATGCAGCAAAAGTGGAAAAAACAGAGAAGATTGTTATTGTGTAGTTTGGTGCAGACAGCGGCAGAAACAAAAAAAACAGAATTTATGCAACATGTGACCACGGCCTTACAGGCACAAATAAGCAACATGTCATATAGTAAAACATATAAATATAAGAAAATTCTGGCTGCTATGACTATGAATGAACAGTCCGGGGCATCTGCTGAATGACCCTTACTGAAAAATGGGTGTGGCTAGGGGTGTGGCTTGAGGCGTGGACAACAATTGCCGCGGCATGCTGCGCGCCGCAGACTTTATCCCGCTTTCTTCAAAAGTTGGGAGGTATGGTCTTATTGATAGCAGTAACCTTGGCTAGAAGGTTTAATGATCTGTAGGCTCTATCAGTCCATCCACCATACACCCAGATCCTGGATGATAGAGTAGTCCTATGAACAGACCTGGCATAATTGCCTAAAGTTGCTAAGTCCTTCCATAAATCTCAAGAAATAGTCCTTCCTTTCCTCTGTGTTACTCCTAAAATCCCAAAGGAAAAACGGCTCCATACTCTGGATGTCAAAAGATTCCTGGTACAGTACATAGACTCTACTAGAGCTTGGAGGAAGAGTCAATCCTTTTATATTTGCTTTCAGGGGGCTAGAAATGGCCTTACAGCCTCCAAAAGACACCATAGCAAGATGGGTGAGCAAGGAAATTAATGTAGCCTGTTTAGCACAGTACAGCCCGATACTGGAAGGTATTACCGCACATTCCACCAGGTCCGTGGTGACTTCCTAGGCTGAGAAGGTGGACGTGCCTATTGACCAAATATGTAAGGTGACAACCTGGTCTATTCCTCCCACCTTGTTAATCACTACAGACTAGATTTGTCATCCACAGTGGATTTAGTGTTTGGTAGAAGGGTTCAACAAGCAGTGGTCCTTACCTAGAGGCTATTGAATCTATCAGAATCTCTCTGGTGGTGACGTCATTGGGGGAAGGGAAAAACCTAAGTTACTTACTGGTAATGGGTTTTCCCAGAGCCCATAAGAGCACTACTTCCCCCCTTTTTTCCTGATTATTTTGCACTTGGTGTTTTAAGCCACAGTTTAGTGGTAGTGTGGTATGTTTGGTGACATATCTATTAACCCCTTCACCCCCGGGCGATTTTCCATTTTTCCATTTTTTACTTTCACTCCCCTTCTTCTGAGAGCTGTAACGTTTTTATTTTTCTGTCAATCTTGCCATATAAGGGCTTATTTTTGTGGGACGAGTTCTACTTTTAAATGAAACCATAAGTTTTACCATTTTGTGTACTGGAAACGGCAAAAAAATTCCAAGTGTAAAAAAATTGCCAAAAAAGATGGATTACATGATTGTTTTTGCGATAGTTTACTGTGTTCACTGTAAAGCTTAAGTGTCGCTGTGATGAAGTCTGTCCAAACAAATGGCGCTCTTTTTGCATCTTTTTCGTGATCCATAGCGTTCTTATTTTTTGAGATCTATAGCTCATTGATGGCTTATTTTTTGCGTCTTGAGCTGACGTTTTTAACTGTACCATTTTTATGCAGAAGCGCCATTTTGATCGCCTGTTATTTCATTTTGCGCAAAATTCATGGCAACCAAAAAAACTTAATTTTGGCGTTTACCATTTTTTTTCGCTACGACGTTTACCGATAAGATTAATTGAGCTTACATTTTGATAGATCGGGCATTTCTGAATGCGGTAATACCAAATATGTGTAACTTATTTTTTTTAAACCTTTTAGTTTTCAGTGGGGCGAATGGGGGTTGATTTGAAGTTCTAGGTTTTTTCATTTTTTTAAATTTTTTAAAACTTTTTTTTATTTTACTAGTACACCTAGGGGGCTATAACAATCAACAGTCTGATCACTCATTCTTTCTTGTAGATCAGAGCAGAATTGCTCTGATCTGCACAAAAGCAGCTCTCCTCTCACACATGGTCCTCTGCCGGCTGTAAGGGGTACTTTGCACGCTGCGATATCGCAAGCCGATGCTGCGATGCCGAGCGCGATAGTCCCCGCCCCGTCACAGCAGCGATATCTTGTGATTGCTGGCGTAGCGAACATTATCGCTATGCCAGCTTCACATGCACTCACCTTCCCTGCGACGTCGCTCTGGCCGGCGATCCGACTCCTTCCTAAGGGGGCGGGTCGTGCGGCGTCACAGTGACGTCACACGGCAGGCGGCCAATAGCAGCGGAGGGGTGGAGATGAGCAGGATGTAAACATCCCGCCAACCTTCTTCCTTCCGCCTAGCAGCCGGGACGCAGGTAGATGTTCCTCGCTCCTGCGGCTTCTCACACAGCGATGTGTGCTGCCGCAGGAACGAGGAACTACATCGTACCTGTCGCTGCAGCAGCATTATGGAAATGTCGGACCCTACACCGATGATACGATAACGACGCTTTTGCGCTCGTTAATCGTATCAAAAAGGATTTGCACACTACGATATCGACTGCGACGCCGGATGTGCGTCACTTTCGATTTGACCCCACCAACATCGCACCTGCGATGTCGTAGTGTGCAAAGTACCCCTAAGAGGAACTGATTCATGATAGCTACAGGAGTCATCACATGACCCTGTGCTAACATGGCAACCATTGGATCCACGTGATCACATCACGTGACTTCCGATGGAGCCGGGTAAGTGAATGCTTATCGCGGCCCGCTGTGACATTTTCACAACGCGCTGTAAGGGGTTACATGCACGAGTGGGTAGCGAATCCACTCGTGCTTGATAACCGCACATGTCAGCTGTTCAAATCAGCTGACAAGTGCAGCGAATGCTACCGGTTGCCGGCGGCAGCAGGCAGGGATTAACATGACACGATCCATGACGTACCCAGTATGTCGTGTCGTGAAGAGGTTAATGTGGCTTCTGGTAATCCTCTCTGGCTCTGTAACCTAACTGGTGTGGAGGTGCCGTCTTTTCATTTCAGTGGGTTTCCTGTCCTAAGATGGGTGGCCCACTCTGGTGGGGCTGTCATGGGCTCTGGAAAATATCATTACTGGTAAGTAACTTAGGTTTTTGGGTGCAGACTGTTTTTATCCGCAATTTGGTACCTTTAGTAGTAGGGTAGAGGCTAGATCGGAGTTGATTTTTTGAGGGGGAGGAGTGATTTGATGAAATCATGATGTCACCGGAAGGGGCGGGGCCTCCTCAGTGCCGTGGTGATCTGTGGGCAGGAAGCAGCAGGGTAGAGGCTAGATCGGAGTTGATTTTTGGAGGGGGAGGAGTGATTTCATGAAATCATGATGTCACCGGAAGGGGCGGGGCCTCCTCAGTGCCATGGTGATCTGTGAGCAGGAAGCAGCAGTACCCAGGCTCCTGTGCAGAGCGGATGGATCCTGACCCTGAGGTGGGGGAATATTCAGCTTTTCCTCATTAGTTATAGTTCTGGGGTCTCAGACTGTATTTTGGGGGCACAGAACAGTGTCTCCTGTCAGTGCTGGGGGCTGCAGCTCGTTTATATGTCACAGGGAATGTACTGAAGCTGCAGCACTGTGCTTTGGAGGCTTTAATAAGGTAAGTGGCTTATGGGGGGTTACACGGAGCAGGGGGTGATGCTGTGGAAGTTTCATAAGGAATGTGGGGGTTACTCTAGGCAGGAGGCGACGCTGCATGTTTGGGGGGCTTGCAGGAGGCAATGTGGAACGCTTTGGGCGGCTCGCACTTGCCACGGAGCGACTCTGCATGTTTGGGGTGGACTCGCACTGGACAGGGGGACAGGGGGGTGAAGGTGCACGTTTGGGGGGGCTGGCACTGGGCAGTGAGCGGGCGCTGCACGTTTGGGGAGGTTCGGCAGGGGGCGACGCTGCACGTTTGGGGGGCTGGCAGGGGGGCGACGCTGCACATTTGGGGGTGCTGGCAGGGGGCGATGCTGCACGTTTGGGGGGGCTGGCAGGGGGCGACGCTGCACGTTTGGGGGGGGCTGGCACTGGGTAGGGGGTGACGCTGCACGCTTGGGGGGGCCTCGCAGGGGGTGACACATTTGGGGGGGTCCAGCAGGGGGCGACGCTGCACGTTTGGGGGGGCTGGCAGGGGGCGACGCTGCACGTTTGGGGGGGGCTGGCAGGTGGCGACGATGCACGTTTGGTGGGGGCTTGCACTGGGCAGGGTGTGATGCTGCACGCTTGGGGGGGCTCGCAGGGGGTGACACGTTTGGTGGGGGCTTGCACTGGGCAGGGTGTGACGCTGCACGCTTGGGGGGCTCGCAGGGGGTGATGCTGCACGCTTGGGGGGCTCGCAGGGGGTGACGCTGCATGCTTGGGGGGCTCGCACTGGGCAGGGGGTGACGCTGCACGGTTGGTGGGGGCTCGCACTGGCCAGGGGGGTGACGCTGCATGTTTGGGGGGGGCTTGCAGGGGCGACGCTGCACGTTTGGGGGACTCGCACTGGCCAGGGGTGATGCTGCACATTGGGGGGGCTGGCACTGGGCATTGAGCGACGCTACACGTTTGGGGGGGGGGGGGCTGGCACTGGGCAGTGAGCGACGCTGCACATTTGGGGGGGGGGGGCTGGCACTGGGCAGTGAGCAACGCTGCACGTTTGGGGGGAGCTGGCACTGGGCAGTGAGCGACGCTGCACGTTTGGGGGGGCTGGCACTGTGCGACGCTGCACGTTTGGGGGGGCTGGCACTGGGCGACGCTGCACGTTTGGGGGGGGCTGGCACTGGGCGACGCACGTTTGGGGGGGCTGGCACTGGGCGACGCTGCGCGTTTGGGTGGGGGCGGCAGGGGGCGACGCTGCGCGTTTGGGGGGGGCGGCAGGGGGTGACGCTCCACGTTTGGGGGGGCTCGCACTGGCTGGGGGCGATGCTGCGCGTTTGGGGGGGGCTCGCACTGGCCAGGGGGCGATGCTGCGCGTTTGGGGGGGCTCGCACTGGCCGGGGGGTGGCGCTGCGCGTTTGGGGGGGCTCGCACTGGCCAGGGGGCGACGCATGTTTAAGGGGCTCGCACTGGCTAGGGGGTGAGGCTGCATGTTTGGGGGGCATGTAGGGGGCGACGTTGCATGTTTGGGGGGCTCACAGTGGCCAGGGGGTGCCCTACATGTTTGGGGGGCTCGCAGTGGCCAGGGGGTGTCCTACATGTTTGGGGGACTCGCAGTGGCCAGGGGGTGACGCTGCATGTTTGGGGGGCTCGCAGTGGCCAGGGGGTGACGCTGCATGTTTGGGGGGCTCGCAGTGGCCAGGGGGTGACGCTGCATGTTTGGGGGGCTCGCAGTGGCCAGGGGGTGCGCTACATGTTTGGGGGGCTCGCAGTGGCCAGGGAGTGACGACGCTGCATGTTTGGGGGGCTCGCAGTGGCCATAGGGTGATGCTGCATGTTTGGGGGGCTCGCAGTGGCCAGGGGGTGACGCTGCATGTTTGGGGGGCTTGCAGTGGCCAGGGGGTGACGCTGCATGTCTGCATGTTTTGTGGGGCTCGCAGTGGCCAGGGGGTGACGCTGCATGTTTGTGGGGCTCGCAGTGGCCAGGGGGTGACACTGCATGTTTGGGGGGCTCGCAGTGGCCAGGGGGTGACGCTGCATGTTTGGGGGGCTCGCAGTGGCCAGGGGGTGACACTGCACGTCTGTGGGGGGGTGCTCGCGGAGGGCAACGCTGCATGTCTGTGGGGTGGGGGCTCGCGGAGGGCAACGCTGCACGTCTGTGGGGGGGCTCGCGGAGGGCAACGCTGCACGTCTGTGGGGGGGCTCGCGGAGGGCGACGCTGCACGTCTATGGGGGGGGGGGGCTCGCGGAGGGCGACGCTGCACGTTTGGGGGGTTCTCGCGGGGCAGTGGTGCGTGTTGTGGGGGCTCTCGCGGGGCAGTGGTGCGTGTTGTGGGGGCTCTCGCGGGGCAGTGGTGCGTGTTGTGGGGGCTCTCGCGGGGCAGTGGTGCGTGTTGTGGGGGCTCTCGCGGGGCAGCGGGGGGCGCTGCGAGAGCCCCCCGCTGCCCAGCGAGAGCCCCCGCAGCGCGCCCCCCCCCGCTGCCCAGCGAGGACCCCCGCATAAGAGGATCAGGGGCTGCTAAAGACAGAAAATAAACTGTCAGCGGGATCTGAACAGCCCCCCCAACGTGCAGCCTCTCTCCCTGCGAGCCCCCCCAACGTGCAGCCTCTCTCCCTGCGAGCCCCCCCAACGTGCAGCCTCTCTCCCTGCGAGCCCCCCCAACGTACAGCGCCTCTCTCCCTGCGAGCCCCCCAACGTGCAGCGCCTCTCTCCCTGCGAGCCCCCCCAACGTGCAGCGCCTCTTTCCCTGCGAGGCCCCCCCAACGTGCAGCGCCTCTCTCCCTGCGAGGCCCCCCCAACGTGCAGCGCCTCTCTCCCTGCGAGCCCCCCCCAACGTGCAGCGCCTCTCTCCCTGTGAGCCCTCCCAACGTGCAGCGCCTCTCTCCCTGCGAGCCCCCCTAACGTGCAGCGCCTCTCTCCCTGCGAGCCCCACCAAACATGCAGCGTCGCCCTCTGCCCAGTGCGAGCCCCCCCCACAACGTGCAGCGTCGCCCAGTGCGAGCCTCCCAAACGCGCTGCCCCGCAAGCCCCCCAACGCCCCCCCCCAACGTGCCGCTGCCCAGCGAACACACCCCCCCCCAACGCGCTGCTGCCCAGCGAGAGCCCCCGCGCCGCCCCCCAGCTCTTGCTGGGCAGCGGGGGGCACTGCGGGGGCTTGCTGGGAGGCGGCGCGTGGGGGGGGGCTGTACATTTGAGGGGGCGATGCACATTTGATAGGCTCACACTGGGCAGGGGGCAACGCTGCACGTTTTGAGGGGGGGCTCGCACTGGGCAGGGGGTGATGCTGCACGTTTGGTGGGGGCTGGCACTGGGCAGGGGGTGACGCTGCACGTTTGGTGGGGGCTCGCACTGGCCAGGGGGTGACGCTGCACGGTTGGGGGCTCGCAGTGGGCAGGTGGTGACGCTGCATGTTTGGGGGCTTGCACTGGGCAGGGGGCGAAGGGGGGCCCTGTGTGTGTGTGCGGGGGGGTGGGGGCCCTGTGTGTGCGCGTGCGGGGGAGTCCGTGTGTGTGCGTGTGTGTGGCCCTGTGTGTGTGTGCGCGCAGCCGTGTGTGTGTGTGTGGGCCGTGTGTGTGTGTGGCCGTGTGTGTGTGTGGGCCGTGTGTGTGTGTGTGGGCCGTGTGTGTGTGTGTGGGCCGTGTGTGTGTGTGTGGGCCGTGTGTGTGTGTGTGGGCCGTGTGTGTGTGTGTGGGCCGTGTGTGTGTGGGCCGTGTGTGTGTGGGCCGTGTGTGTGTGTGGGCCGTGTGTGTGTGTGTGTGTGGGCCGTGTGTGTGTGTGTGTGGGCCATGTGTGTGTGTGTGGGCCGTGTGTGTGTGGGCCGTGTGTGTGTGGGCCGTGTGTGTGTGTGTGTGTGTGTGGGCCGTGTGTGTGGGCCCTGTGTGTGTGTGTGTGTGTGTGGGCCGTGTGTGTGTGTGTGGGCCGCGTGTGTGTGGGCCGCGTGTATGTGTGTGTGTGTGGGGGCCATGTGTGTGTGGGGGCTGTGTGTGTGTGTTGGGTGGGGCTCGCAGGGAGAGAGGCTGCACGTCGGGAGGGGGGCTGCACGTTGGGTGGGGGGGGCTGCACGTTGGGTGGGGCTCGCAGGGGGAGGGTGCTTGTTTTAGTGGGGCTCGCACTAGGCAGGGGGTGATGCTGCACGTTGGGGGGCTCGCAGGGGCAATGCTGCACGTTGGGGGGGCTTGTATTGAGAGCGGCTGCACGTTGGGGGGGAGCTTGCAGGGGGAGAGAGGCTGCACGTTGGGGGGGAGCTTGCAGGGGGAGAGAGGCTGCACGTTGGGGGGGAGCTTGCAGGGGGAGAGAGGCTGCACGTTGGGGGGGAGCTTGCAGGGGGAGAGAGGCTGCACGTTGTGGGGGGAGCTTGCAGGGGGAGAGAGGCTGCACGTTGGGGGGGTGAGCTTGCAGGGGGAGAGAGGCTGCACGTTTGGGGGGGCTTGCAGGAAGAGAGGCTGCACGTGGGGGGCTCGTGCTGGGCAGGGGGCCGTGTTGCACTTTGTGGGAGGGGGCTCGCCTGTATGCTATTAATCTTCTCCCTTTGTTTTTCTAATACAGTTTGTGACTACTGGCATCTGGGTGTAATTGCACCCCGTCGTCCCACCTTAGAGACTGAGAGAACAGTGTGGTCTAATGCACATCACACCTCCTGTGTCCTCCAATGTATTCAACAAGAGGATTTTTATGGTAAATGGAGAAATACAATTTTTACACCTAAAACGCACGGGACTCGGATACAAAAGATTTTTTTTCTTTCATTGTCGCCAATGTCCAACATGGCTTTATTCTACGTATTGATTTGTAAAGTTGATTGTTACAGTATATATTTGTATCCCCAACCTACTGTCTCCCCCTCCCTAATTACCCTGTAGACTGTAGGCCCCTGAGAGCAGGGTCTGCGCCCCTCTGTACCCGTCTGTCAGTGTTATATATTTGTATCCCCGACCTTCTGTCTCCTCCCCATTACCCTGTAGACTGTGAGCCCCCGAGAGCAGGGTCTGCGCCCATCTGTACCAGTCTGTCAGAATTGGTTTATTCACTGTAATTTATATCTGTATTTTGAGTGTAACCCGTTCCCATGTACAGCATGGTATAAATATATTTCTCCTTTTCTTTTTAAATTGATATACTTATTTTAATAAAACTGTTCTAGAAGTTTGGGATGAATGTTCATTTCTATAATGATAACGCTCGGTGTGACATTAGTGATCAGTCACTGCCGGTCGGGCTGCGGTCACACATTGTTGTAGGTAGTTTCCAAAACATCTCAGTCCTCACATGTAGACCCACAGTAAACTAATCAGATCTCGCTGACAATTTATTTTCTGTCTTTAGCAGGCCCCTGATCCTCTCTCAGGCCCCCCATTTATTAGGCCCCAGTCCTGTTTCACCGTGTTTCCCTCCTTTGGTGGCAATATAACTCCATGAGGCTCACACCGCCTGATTCCGGTCATATGGGGCGAAACTTTTTTTTTTTTTACTTTAAAGGGACGTAAGTTGCTTTTTGCTGAGCGTCTGAAGCTGTTGCCACCACTGTTCCATAGGACAGGCTCTGGCAGAGGTCACACTACATATTTTACAGAGGGGTAACAATACTCCTTAGAAATCTTGAGAAGTATTTTTAGCCAAGGAGGAGAACATCATAATTTGCAGCAACTCAAAATGATAGTACATACAGTAGATGGGTATCTATAAGGCCCCTTTCAGATGTCCGTGTTTAAACAGGGGCAAGCCACACGTACCAGTATGGTTGTCCGTGTGGAACCAGTAAAAAAAAAAGTAAGATACTGAAATGAATGGGGTTTTTTTTTTGTTTTTTTATTTTTGTTTAATGTGGAAAGCATGAAAAATTAAAGATATAGGAAGATAAATAGAGCTTATAGAATAGTGTTCTAGAGATAGTTAGCTTGACCAGCATTTTTACACCGTTTTTATTTTTTAATTAAAAAAAAAAAAAAAAAGACGTGGGGTCCCCTCAACTTTCATGTCCAGCACAGGAACAGCAGCAGCTGTAGGCTGAAATCCTCAGCTCTCTGCTGTACCTTGGCTGGTTATGAAAAATAGAGGGGATCCCACACTTATTTTTTTACATTTTTAGATTTAAAAAAAATTACGTGTGGTCCCCTCCATTTTTACTAAAAAAACAGCCATGGTACAGCAGACAACTGGGGATGATATTCTTAGGGTGGAAAGGGCTATGGTTATTTGGCCCTTTCTAGCCTAACAATAGCAGCCCACAGACGCCCGAGAAGTGGCACATCAATTAGATGCGCCAATTGTGGTGCTGGACCTGGCTCTTCCCGTTGCTTTGGTGCAATGGCAAACTGGGTAATATTTGTGGGGTTGATGCCAGCTCCAGCATACACCCCTACTACTAATCCAGTAGATGAAAGGAGAATAACAAACTTTATTTGAACAAAAAAACCTTCGACTCAGACCTCATTCACCAATTTATTTGATTTTTATAAATAAAAAACAGTTCTGCCGTAATCTATGGTGAGGTCCCTCGACATTCCCCAAAAGCAAACCTGGAAAGACATAAAGAGAAAATCATTCAATAAATAAAGACAAAATACACCCTCTTTTCCAATTTATTTCTCTATCAAAGCCCTAATCCTGGTCTGCCGAAAGCCAATTGGGGGCGGTCACGTCAATCCTATACTGCTGTCACACTCAATGGAGAACCGAACATTCCTCATTGGTTGTGAGAGCACACACACACACTGCTGTGGATGCTTCTGTTCGATGACCTGCATCTCATAAGGTGAGCTCAGGTTATTCAGGTCAGCAGTATGTGTGCGGGCGCAGCAGTGATGTCACAGGTTAATCAGAGTTCACAATGAACTCAGATGACATCCTGATGACACCCGTGCCAGTGTGGGTGTCGCAGCAGTAACGTCATGGGTTAATTGGAGTTCCCAATGAACTTTGAGGAACCCATGAAGTCACTGTCGCTACACCCGCAGTAGCGTGGGTGTCGTCAGGATATCAGAGTTCCTTGGATACTCACCTGTCCCCAGCGATGCTGTCCCTGGCACTGATGTCTATGGTGCTGCTGCTTCCAGGTCCTCCGTTGAGTGCATATTCATTGAGTATAATGAGCGGGGATCGGAAGCAAGTGACAGCAGGGCTGGAGACAAGTAAGTATAAAAATTCATTTTATTTCAGAGACACGTGTTTTCTCTGGTTCGTGTCACACGGATCACATCAGTGTGACACCCGTGCTGCCTGAGAAAAAAAAACAATGTCTGCGTGCAGGGAAATGTGGGGCAACACGGTCTATGTAAAAACATGCATGTGTGAGGAACACTATAGAATAACATGAGTACGTGTGGCATCAGTGTTAAAAATGGATGGAACATTTGGATAAAAATTCCCCGTTTTCCGAATCTGTGTGGGTTCCAGTAATCGGACACTGATCAGCAGGTGATCACCTTGCCCATGGATAGGTGATAACTTGTTTTCACTAAACAATCCCTACAATCATTTGTCCGACAGCTCTCTCTTGACTATCACATACAGGAGTGCTCGGCCAAATGTTCTTGTGTTCTCTATCTGAGAGTAGATGTTGCCTTCTCTGGGGGTGGATTATCTTTCAAGAGATCAAAAGCATCAACAAGTGGAATTCAAACACGCCGGTTCCTTCCCTCCCTTTACATCCATTCTTGAGGTAAGTCAGATAGCCCCCATACACATCAGATTGTTGTCTGATCCGGGCAATTTTAGCCCTATGTTTATGGGAGCTTTCATGTAATCTGTATAAGGGCTTATTCAAACATCTATGAACGTCAGTACAATCTCTGAACACAATGCATGGACTGGCTGAGGCTGTCCTTATAGGCAGTACTGTGAGCTCAGAAATCATGAACCTCAGTGCAGCAACTCCGCTCTAGTCACCTCTAGTGAGATAGAATGGAGTTACTGTACAGGGGACGTTCCTTACAGACAGTGCTGTGAGATCAGAAATCATGAACCTCCCTGCAGCAACTGCGATCTAGTCATCTCTGTGCTGGGCAGTGTTGTAACTAGAATTTGATGGGCCCCAGTGCAAAATTAGGACCTGCCCCCCTCCCCCCAACACAGACACACGGGGTACAGGATAATGACACCGACACTCGGGGTATGGGATAATGACGCTGACACTCAGGGTACGGGATAATGAAGTTAACATTTGGCTCTTTTAGTTAACATTTGGCTCTTCTGGGAAACCTCAGGTTTCCCATGATCTGAAATCCCTCTTTCTATCATCATCCAGCTTTCGTATGTTCTGATATCCATCTTGTCCTCAGCACCCAGCATCCCTATGCTCTGCTATACATCTTTCCCTCAGCAACCAGCTTTCCCATATCATAGCATCATAAAGCTGGGTGCTGCGGGTAAGAGCCTCTTCCCATCAGCACAAAACTTTCCCATCCCAATCTTATGTCTTTGTCCCCCCTCGTATATATAGTTCTCCAAATACTATAATGGCCCCTACATAGCCTTCCATATAGTATATTGGGTCCCACGTAACCCTTCATTTTATTAGAATGCGCCCCATAGTCCTCCTTGTATTATAATGCATTTCCCATAGTCCTCTATGTATAAGGTAGCTCTTACAGCCCTCCAATTATTATACTACAACTCTCATAGTCCTCCATGTATTATAATTCACTCCATAGTCCTCCATATATTATACTGCACCCCATAGTCCTCCATATATTATAATGCACCCCCATAGTCCTCCATATATTATAATGCACCCCCATAGTCCTCCATGTTTTATAATGCACCCCCATAGTCCATGGATAAGGTAGCCCTCATAGGCCTTCATATATTATAATGCAGCCCCATAGTCCTGCATGTATTATAATGCACCCCACAGCTCACCATGTATTATAATGCAGACCTCATAGGCCTCCATGTATAATAATGCAGCCCCCATAATCCTCCATATATTATAATAGTAGCTGTCATATACCGTCCCCCAGGCCCACCCACCCAGTTCCTTGACCACTTTTCAGCCTGGCTGCCGCACTTCATGTCCTCAGAATTACCAACCCTCATCCTAGGAGACTTTAACATCCCCATGAACAGCCCCTCCTCCCCATCTGCATCCCAGCTTCTATCTCTCACCACCTCCCTTGGCCTCTCACAGCTCTCATCCTCTGAGACACATGAAGATGGTAACACTCTTGACCTGGTCTTTATCCGCCTCTGCTCAATCTCTGACTTTGACAACTTACCTCTTCCCCTCTCTGACCACAACATCCTCTCCTTCAAGCTCACAAACCCTCGTCCACCCCAGTACACTCCCACCTATCACACATTCAGAAACCTACAGGCCATTGACTTTCAGACCCTTACAGACTCTTTACACTCATCGCTGTCCCCTATCTCCTCACTTTCCTGTCCTGATCTGGCTGTAAACCATTACAATGACACACTCAGAAATACCCTAGACCAAGTAGCACCACTCACCCTCAGAACCTCCAAACACAGAGTAAAACAGCCTTGGCTCACTTCCCAAACTCGATTTCTCCAGCGATGCTCTAGGACTGCCAAACGCATATGGAGGAAAACCCACACACCAGAAAACTTCATCCACTACAAGTTCATGTTAAGGACCTACAACTCTTCCCTTCATCTCGCCAAACAGACCTACTTCACCACCCTTATTTCCTCACTATCCAACAATCCAAAAAAGCTCTTTGACACCTTTCACTCCCTCCTCAGTCCCAAATTACAGACCCCCATCACAGACCTTCATGCTGATGACCTGGCCTCTTATTTCACAGAAAAAATAGAAAACATCCGCCAAGAGATCAGCTCCCAGCCACCTAGAGATCAGCTCCCATCCCTCCATATATCCCATCAAGCTCACATTCCACATTTGACCCAGTCACAGAGGAGGAAGTCTCCAGGCTCCTCTCTTCTTCTCGTCCTACCACTTGCCCTACTGATCCCTTTCCCTCACCTCTACTCCAGTCCCTCTCTCCGGTTGTCACCACTCACCCAACTAAAATCTTCAATCTCTCTTCGGGTATCTTCCCCTCCTCCCTCAAACACTCTATTATTACTCCATTATTAAAAAAACCCTTCCCTTGATCCGTCCTGCACAAGCAACTACAGACCAGTCTCCAATCTCCCCTTCATCTTCAAACTCTTGGACCGCCTGGTCTACTCTTGCCTCACATGCTACTTCTCCTCCCACTCTCTTCTAGATCCTTTACAGTCTGGCTTCCGCCCTTTACACTCAACAGAAACAGCCCTTTTCAAAGTGACCAATGACCTATTGACTGCAAAATTTAATGGTGACCACTCTCTGCTTATCCTTCTTGACCTCTCTGCCACCTTCGACACTGTTGACCACCATCTCCTTCTCTCTATGCTCCATTCTATTGGCCTAAAGGACACTGTGCTCTCGTGGTTCTCTTCCTATCTTTCTGGACGTTCATTCAATGTATCATTTGCTGGCTCCACATCTTCTCCTTTCCCTCTCACTGTTGGGGTCCCTCAAGGTTCAGTCCTTGGCCCTCTTCTTTTCTCCCTCTACACTGCCCCAATTGGAATGACCATCAGCAGATTTGGTTTTCAGTACCATCTTTATGCTGATGACACACAGCTATACACCTCATCCCCTGAGCTCACCCCGTTGTACTACAGAACACAAGTGACTGCCTGACTGCAGTTTGCAATGTCATGTCTGCTCTCTATCTGAAACTTAACCTTTCCAAAACTGCCCGCTCCTGCCGCTTGCACCTCAAGAACATTTTAGAATCCGCCCCTTTCTCACAATCGAAACGACAAAAACACTCACCGTGGCCCTGATCCACTCTCGCCTTGACTACTGTAACTCTCTATTAATTGGTCTCCCCCTAACTAGACTCTCTCCTCTACAGTCCATCCTTAATGCAGCAGCCAGGGTCACCTATCTGGCTAATCGCTACTCGGATGCCTCTGCTCTGTGCCAGTCATTGCACTGTCTGCCCATATATCACAGGATCCAATTCAAACTGCTTGTTCTCACCCACAAAGCTCTCCACAGTGCGGCACCCCCCTACATCTCCACCCTCCTCTCTGTCTGTCTCACCCCACCCATTCTCTACGCTCTGAAAACGACTTTCGACTAACATCAACACTAATCCGAACCTCCCACTCCCGGATCCAAGACTTCTTCCGAGCTGCACCAATCCTCTGGAACGCTCTACCCCAAGAAGTTAGGATGAATCATAACTTACTCTGCTTCAGACGCTCCCTAAAAACGCATCTTTTTAGGGCGGCCTATCACACTCCCTAATCAAATCCAATTCACACAGTGCCTCTACAACTTCTCACAACATAACCCCACGTCAAACTCCATGCCACCCAAATGCATCTCAAGATTCAGGCCAATTGGTCCAGGAAGCCATTATCTATCCCCCATTTCCTTGAAATTGCTGAATTGTCATTGTTAATAAGCACTTGTACCTTGCCCCCCCCCCCCCCCCCCCCTCATATCTCATTGCAGATTGTAAGCTCTCACAAGCAGGGTTGTCTTTTTTTTCCCCTCTAAATATTGTATTTTCTATAACTGTTACTTATTTGTATATGATCCTCCTGAATTGTAAAGCGCTGCGGAATATGTTGGCGCTATAGAAATAAAGATTATTATTATTATTATTATTATTAATACAGCTCACATAGTACTCCATGTATTACTGTATAATGCACTCCCTATAGTCATTCAAGTCATTCAGCCCTCAAAGTCCTCTATATATTATACTGAACCCCATAGTCCTGCATATATTGCACCCCATAGCCATCTATGTAAAATTCACCCCATAGTACTCCATATATTATACTGCACCACATAGTTCTCCATGTATTATACTGCACCCCATAGTACTACATATATTATACTGCAGCCCACAGTCCTGCGTATATTATACTGCACCCCATAGTTTTCCATATATTATAATGCACCCCCATAGTCCTATATATTATAATGCAGTCACCATAGTCCTTCATACACTGTGTGCAGAATTATTAGGCAAGTTGTATTTCAGAGGATTTTTTTTTATTATTGATCAACAACTATGTTCTCAATCACCCAAAAGACTCATAAATATCAGCGCTTAATATTTTTGGCAGTTGGAGTGGGGTTTTTTAGATTTGGCTATCTTAGGAGGATATCTGTCTGTGCGGGTAACTATTACTGTGCAGAATTATTAGGCAACTTAATAAAAACCAAATCTATTTCCATCTCACTTGTTTATTTTCACCAGGTAAACCAATATAACGGCACAAAATTTAGAAATAAACATTTCTGACATGCAAAAAAAAAACCACAAAAAATTAGTGACCAATATAGCCACCTTTCTTTATGATGACACTCAACAGCCTACCATCCATAGATTCTGTCATTGCTTGATCTGTTTACACTCAACATTGCGTGCAGCAGCCACCACAGCCTCCAGACACTGCTCCGAGAGGTGTACTGTTTTCTCTCCCTGTAGATCTCACATTTTATGAGGGACCACAGATTCTCTATAAGGTTCAGATCAGGTGAACAAGGGGGGCCATGTCATTATTTTTTCATCTTTTAGACCTTTACTGGCCAGCCACGCTGTGGAGTAGTTGGATGCATGTGATAGAGCATTGTCCTGCATGAAAATCATGTTTTTCTTGAACGATACCGATTTCTTCCTGTACCACTGCTTGAAGAAGTTGTCTTCCAGAAACTGGCAGTAGGTCTGGAAGTTGAGCTTCACTCCATCCTCAACCCAAAAAGGTCCCACAAGTTGATCTTTGATGATACCAGCCCATACCAGTCCCTACCTCCATCTTGCTGGCGTCTGAGTCGGAGTGGAGCTCTCTGCCCTTTACTGATCCAGCCTCTGGCCCATCCATCTGGCCCATCAAGAGTCACTTACATTTCATCAGTCCATAAAACCTTTGAAAAATCATTTTTAAGATATTTCTTGGCCCAATCTTGACGTTTTATCTTATGTTTCTTGGTCAGAGGTGGTGTTTTCAGCCTTCCCTACCTTGGCCATGTCCCTGAGTATGGCACACCTTGTGCTTTTTGATACTCCAGTAATGTTGCAGCTCTGAAATATGGCCAAACTGGTGGCAAATGGCATCTTGGCAGCTTCACGCTTGATTTTCCTCAATTCATGGGCAGTTATTTTATGCCTTTTTGGCCCAGCATAAAGAGAAAATCATTCAATAAATAAAGACAAAATACACCCTCTTTTCCAATTTATTTCTCTATCAAAGCCCTAATCCTGGTCTGCCGAAAGCCAATTGGGGGCGGTCACGTCAATCCTATACTGCTGTCACACTCAATGGAGAACCGAACATTCCTCATTGGTTGTGAGAGCACACACACACACTGCTGTGGATGCTTCTGTTCGATGACCTGCATCTCATAAGGTGAGCTCAGGTTATTCAGGTCAGCAGTATGTGTGCGGGCGCAGCAGTGATGTCACAGGTTAATCAGAGTTCACAATGAACTCAGATGACATCCTGATGACACCCGTGCCAGTGTGGGTGTCGCAGCAGTAACGTCATGGGTTAATCGGAGTTCCCAATGAACTTTGAGGAACCCATGAAGTCACTGTCGCTACACCCGCAGTAGCGTGGGTGTCGTCAGGATATCAGAGTTCCTTGGATACTCACCTGTCCCCAGCGATGCTGTCCCTGGCACTGATGTCTATGGTGCTGCTGCTTCCAGGTCCTCCGTTGAGTGCATATTCATTGAGTATAATGAGCGGGGATCGGAAGCAAGTGACAGCAGGGCTGGAGACAAGTAAGTATAAAAATTCATTTTATTTCAGAGACACGTGTTTTCTCTGGTTCGTGTCACACGGATCACATCAGTGTGACACCCGTGCTGCCTGAGAAAAAAAAACAATGTCTGCGTGCAGGGAAATGTGGGGCAACACGGTCTATGTAAAAACATGCATGTGTGAGGAACACTATAGAATAACATGAGTACGTGTGGCATCAGTGTTAAAAATGGATGGAACATTTGGATAAAAATTCCCCGTTTTCCGAATCTGTGTGGGTTCCAGTAATCGGACACTGATCAGCAGGTGATCACCTTGCCCATGGATAGGTGATAACTTGTTTTCACTAAACAATCCCTACAATCATTTGTCCGACAGCTCTCTCTTGACTATCACATACAGGAGTGCTCGGCCAAATGTTCTTGTGTTCTCTATCTGAGAGCAGATGTTGCCTTCTCTGGGGGTGGATTATCTTTCAAGAGATCAAAAGCATCAACAAGTGGAATTCAAACACGCCGGTTCCTTCCCTCCCTTTACATCCATTCTTGAGGTAAGTCAGATAGCCCCCATACACATCAGATTGTTGTCTGATCCGGGCAATTTTAGCCCTATGTTTATGGGAGCTTTCATGTAATCTGTATAAGGGCTTATTCAAACATCTATGAACGTCAGTACAATCTCTGAACACAATGCATGGACTGGCTGAGGCTGTCCTTATAGGCAGTACTGTGAGCTCAGTAATCATGAACCTCAGTGCAGCAACTCCGCTCTAGTCACCTCTAGTGAGATAGAATGGAGTTACTGTACAGGGGACGTTCCTTACAGACAGTGCTGTGAGATCAGAAATCATGAACCTCCCTGCAGCAACTGCGATCTAGTCATCTCTGTGCTGGGCAGTGTTGTAACTAGAATTTGATGGGCCCCAGTGCAAAATTAGGACCTGCCCCCCTCCCCCCAACACAGACACACGGGGTACAGGATAATGGAAAAACCCTATAGCCTTTAGCGAGGGTTGCTATGGTCGCACAGGCATTTTCATGATTGTAGTTTTTAATACTGAGGGTGTGTAAATGGTTAATTCGTTTATTGTCAGTGAGGTAAGGTGACGTAACGCGGACAGCTGAGTGAGCTGGTTTGAACCAGCTGTCGCGCGCCTTTTTTCCTTTAAAGATGATTGGCTGTTAATAATTTTATGCGGGAAATTCAAGTATAAATATGGGTGACTGACCTGTCAGCTGGCAGTCCAGCTGATGAAGATTGAAGAGACAAGACATGGAAGATCTCCTGCAGCAGCTGATAAGAAGAGCCGGAGAACGAGGCGGCGAGGAGTGGCTGAAAGCATGCCTTGAAGTCGCAGCTCCATCGGCATCGTCAGAGTCGGCTGAAGCGGTGCGGCCGGCGGAGGCGCCGCCGGTCGTGAATATAGAAGTGGCGGCGGAAGAGTCGGCTGACAAGAGTCTACGGAGGAAGAGGAGAAGAAAGGAGGCATACTCACCTCCAGCGGCGGCATCGCGGAAGAGCGCAGCGGAGCGGAGGAAGACGTCGGGTCCCAAGTCTCACGGGGCGGCATCGCGAGATCAGCAGCGTCATCGCTCCGGGACGGGCGCCGCTACAGGAAGTGGTGCCGGGTCAGCTGATCCGAAGGACAGGAAGAAGATGGCGGCGCCCATGGAACGGGGGCGCAGCAGAGGCCGGAGTGTTCAGCCGCTGCCCAAGCAAAAGAGCGATTCTAGGGCAGCGGCGGCGCTCGGGGCCTGGGTGGGCGGAATGCCTACTCCAGCGGCAGGGCAAGAAGAGGAGCTGATTGTCCGGAGTTGCCCCGAAGAGGAGCCGTTCGCTGTCGGGTCTGGATACAGCGATGAGGGGTCGGATGGAAGTCTCCAGCATCCGGACGTCAGGAGGGGTGAGAAGCCTTCTACCCCTTTCCCTGCGCATGACATTTTCCCAAATAACATTAGGGACGTAGTGTTTAGTACATTAAGGGACATTTTTAAAGGTAATAGTCAATTACCTTTAACAAATTCATTGGGCAGTAATAGAGTTCAAGGGATTCCTGATTCTTTCCTTAAAGAGGCTATTACATGCGATTTATCGCCACTTGGTTTTCATTTGAGTGCTTCTGTTAAGGAAAGAATTTGGAATGGGGAGTTTATTGATGTATTTACATTGTTACCAGTTAATAGGGAACAGCAGCATAGATTGGATAGGAAGGATGACAAGCAGGAGAATGAAGATAAGAAAAAGCCTTTTAGGTCTTTTAATAATTGGATTCAATCCTTTTCTATATATGCTGGTGTTCTTGGGGAAAGGAGATCCGACTTATGTAGTGGTCTCTTTCAGCACGTAGACGTCATACTTGAGGCCTACCGAAATTTTGGGGGCACGGCATGGTTGATCTACGACGAATCGTTTAGGCAAAAAATGTCAGTACACTCTCACATTAAATGGGGGGTGAAGGATGTGGGGCTCTGGTTGAATTTGATGCTTCCACAGAGAAATACTGGGGTTAGACATAACACTCAAGGTTTGAAGAAAGGGGTGTGTTTCGCATATAATGAGACGTCATGTAAATGGTTAAACAATTGTCGTTTTCGACATGAGTGCTCATTTTGTGGGGGAACACATCCCATGGCTAAATGCTTTAAAAAGACTGCCCAATCTAGTGCTCAGGGATCTTCACTCAAAGAGCAGCTTAGTAAAAGCATTGACGCCAGTGAAGGTGGAAAAAATGCGTCCATGGCTCGGCCTTTTCCCAGACAAGGCGAAGCGTGAGTTGGTCTTAAATGGTTTTACGGAGGGGTTTTTTGTGCCAGAATTTAAAGGGATAGGTTGTAGTATGTTTGAGAATTTGGCTTCAGTTAAAGAGTTTCCTGAAGTGGTTAGGGAGAAGATTGAGAAAGAAGTTGAGGCCGGCAGAGTTGCTGGGCCATTTAGTTCTCCTCCTTTTGATAATTTCAGGGTGTCCCCATTAGGTTTGGTACCCAAAAAAGAGGTCGGCAGTTACAGACTTATCCATCATTTGTCGCACCCAGTAGGTGGGTCATTAAATGATGAGATTGTCTCTGCCAGTACGTCTGTGAAATACGCGTCCTTTGATATGGCGGTTAATTTGGTAAGACGGTTTGGTAGGAATGCCTTGTTATCGAAAGCTGATATTAAGGCGGCGTTTCGGCTCATTTGTTCGGTGTCCCTTTAGCATCCGAGAAGACGGTTTACCCGTGTTGTAGGTTAGAATTCTTGGGGATTGTGATTGACTCTACTAGAATGGAATGTATGTTACCGGAAGAGAAGGTTCTTAAATTAAAATACTTGATTGGTGTTATGTTATTAAAGGAAAAGACAGTTTTGAAGGATTTGCAATCCTTGCTGGGATCATTGAATTTCGCACTCCGGATCATTCCAATGGGCCGGGTGTTTTCCAGAAGCCTTTATGATGCGACGAAAGGGGTTAAGTCTCCGCGGTCCCATATTAGGCTTACTGTAGGCATGAAGGAAGATTTGTCTATTTGGTTGGAATTTCTCCAGGATTTTAATGGTATTACTTGTTGGCAAGAGGATTTTCGGTCATCAGAGTCCCTATCCTTCTTTATAGGAGTGGATTGTTTTCAAGGATTTGGGTTAGTGCTTGCTAACCATTGGTCTGCTGGTGTCTGGCCGGAGTCATGGGTACTTAGTAGGATAACAAAAAGCAAGATAGTGTTAGAGTTGTTTTCAATTCTGGTATCGGTTGTACTCTGGGGTCCGATTTTGGCGAATAAAAGGATAGTTTTTCTTTCTGACAATCAGGGGTTGGTTTTTTCTATCAACACATTGTCCTCAAAATGTGTGTGGTCAGCGAAAATTTTGAGACATTTAGTATTAATGTGCTTAAAGTTTAATATATGGTTAAAAGCAGCACTTGATATGAATAAGAGTAGGAACACTGTGGCTGATTGTCTTTCTCGCCAGCAGTGGTTGCAGTTTCGGCATCTTCTCCCAGATGCCGACCAAGACGGAGCACCTTGCCCTACTCACCTTTGGGATATTCTAGGGGTTTGATTGGTGGGGCGATCAAAAATTCAGTGGCTGATAGAACATGGGCTGGCTATTCAGTCGCATGGAAGAGATGGTGTGATTTTTGTGAAGCTAGGAACTCGAGGTTTTCTGTAATTAATAGGGAGGTTGCTTTATTATTCATAGAGGGTTTATTGGATAAGAATATTAGTTATGCTTCACTGGCAAGGATTATTGCTGGGGTTTCATTTTTTCTGAAGTTGCATGGCAGCCCCCCATTGAATAGTTTCTTTGCAGTGAAACAAGTGTTAAAAGGATTAAAAAGATCAGGTTGCTGCCAAGACAAGCGTTGTCCAATTTCTTTTCATTTACTGGAGAAGTTATGGAGAACATTACCACTTGTATGTTATGATCCTTTGGAAACATGTTTATTTCAAACAGGTTTTGTGCTCATGTTTTTTGGTGCATTAAGGATCAGCGAGTTGGTAGCTATTAGCAAGAAACAGTTGTCGGGTTTAGCTGTCAGTGATGTAGCCGTGTTAAATGGTCAATTATTGATCACTATCCGGAAATCCAAAACGGATCAACTGGGCAAGGGTCGGGTCATTTCATTAAATAAAGTGCTGGGTTCAGAGGTATGTCCGGTGAGTAATGTAAATAATTGGCTTCATTGCCGACCTATGGTACCTGGTTCCTTTTTAATACATGCTAATGGGGAACCAGTTACCATATTCCAGTTTAATAGCGTTTTGAGAAAATGCCTTCTGGAGTTAAACATAAGTACCCCAAAAATCTCTTCTCACTCATTTAGGATCGGAGCTGCCACTGAAGCGGCAATGCTCGGGTTAGGCGATGACACAATAAAGTGCATTGGCCGTTGGAAATCAAGGAGGTTCAAGACATATATTCGGCCTAATTTATTGTTTTAACCATTTTAATTTTAGGACCTTTGACGGTATGGATTGTAGGACACTCCTATATTTTTTGGGCTCAGAAGAGAGCTAGGCAAAGGAACTACACTGAGAATCTGTCATTTCAACGGGATTCTATTCAAATTTTTTGGTTTGGGTACAGGGGCCTTAGGTGGTTGGATCTGGGTGAGGTGCTGAATGATTTGAAATCCAGAGCACCTTTCCCGGATTTAATCATTATACATGTGGGTGGGAATGATATTGGGAAAATTAATACGCTTGAAATGCTTTTTAGGATGCGTAGAGATGTGTTTACTATTAAAAGCATGTTCCCTACATCTACTTTGGTATATTCTGAAATGATAGCCCGGTTAGTTTGGAACATTGATGGTGGTTCTTTTAGGAACAAGATCAAAAAGAGGATTAATAGGGAGATGGAAAAAATGTTTAAAGCCGTCGGTGGTTTTTCTTATCGACACATTGATTTGGAGGATTTTTCAACGGGGTTATTCAGACAGGACTGGGTTCATTTGTCTGATATAGGTTTAGATATTTTTAATGTAGGGTTACAGTCTGTGGTGGAGAGGTGGCTGTGTGGTTTGGGGGGGGCCACGACTTGTTAGTCGTGTCCTTGTGGGAAAAATCACCCAGGTTTCCTGGGTGGATTTGCTTGGTAATGGTGAAGTAGTGGTTGCATGATGGTGTAACATCATGCATTTTACAGTTTAAATATGTTGATGAGTTATTGGTAATTTTTTGTGTTGATTAATGTATGTATTGGTTACTCTTAATAAACCATCACGGCCACCTTTCTTCCACAAACTGCCTGTGTCTATTTATTTCATTAATTTATTAATTAGTTAAGTACGTGGGTTTTCTTTTTTTTGGAATATGCCTTGTGCTACCATGGAAAAACCCTATAGCCTTTAGCGAGGGTTGCTATGGTCGCACAGGCATTTTCATGATTGTAGTTTTTAATACTGAGGGTGTGTAAATGGTTAATTCGTTTATTGTCAGTGAGGTAAGGTGACGTAACGCGGACAGCTGAGTGAGCTGGTTTGAACCAGCTGTCGCGCGCCTTTTTTCCTTTAAAGATGATTGGCTGTTAATAATTTTATGCGGGAAATTCAAGTATAAATATGGGTGACTGACCTGTCAGCTGGCAGTCCAGCTGATGAAGATTGAAGAGACACCCGCCCGCCCGCCCCTTATTTATGGGTTTTTTGTCGTGATGTTTTATTAGAGGGAAAAATCACCCAGGTTTCCTGGGTGGATTTGCTTGGTAATGGTGAAGTAGTGGTTGCATGATGGTGTAACATCATGCATTTTACAGTTTAAATATGTTGATGAGTTATTGGTAATTTTTTGTGTTGATTAATGTATGTATTGGTTACTCTTAATAAACCATCACGGCCACCTTTCTTCCACAAACTGCCTGTGTCTATTTATTTCATTAATTTATTAATTAGTTAAGTACGTGGGTTTTCTTTTTTTTGGAATATGCCTTGTGCTACCATGACACCGACACTCGGGGTATGGGATAATGACGCTGACACTCAGGGTACGGGATAATGAAGTTAACATTTGGCTCTTTTAGTTAACATTTGGCTCTTCTGGGAAACCTCAGGTTTCCCATGATCTGAAATCCCTCTTTCTATCATCATCCAGCTTTCGTATGTTCTGATATCCATCTTGTCCTCAGCACCCAGCATCCCTATGCTCTGCTATACATCTTTCCCTCAGTAACCAGCTTTCCCATATCATAGCATCGTAAAGCTGGGTGCTGCGGGTAAGAGCCTCTTCCCATCAGCACAAAACTTTCCCATCCCAATCTTATGTCTTTGTCCCCCCTCGTATATATAGTTCTCCAAATACTATAATGGCCCCTACATAGCCTTCCATATAGTATATTGGGTCCCACGTAACCCTTCATTTTATTAGAATGCGCCCCATAGTCCTCCTTGTATTATAATGCATTTCCCATAGTCCTCTATGTATAAGGTAGCTCTTACAGCCCTCCAATTATTATACTACAACTCCCATAGTCCTCCATGTATTATAATTCACTCCATAGTCCTCCATATATTATACTGCACCCCATAGTCCTCCATATATTATAATGCACCCCCATAGTCCTCCATATATTATAATGCACCCCCATAGTCCTCCATGTTTTATAATGCACCCCTATAGTCCATGGATAAGGTAGCCCTCATAGGCCTTCATATATTATAATGCAGCCCCATAGTCCTGCATGTATTATAATGCACCCCACAGCTCACTATGTATTATAATGCAGACCTCATAGGCCTCCATGTATAATAATGCAGCCCCCATAATCCTCCATATATTATAATAGTAGCTGTCATATACCGTCCCCCAGGCCCACCCACCCAGTTCCTTGACCACTTTTCAGCCTGGCTGCCGCACTTCATGTGCTCAGAATTACCAACCCTCATCCTAGGAGACTTTAACATCCCCATGAACAGCCCCTCCTCCCCATCTGCATCCCAGCTTCTATCTCTCACCACCTCCCTTGGCCTCTCACAGCTCTCATCCTCTGAGACACATGAAGATGGTAACACTCTTGACCTGGTCTTTATCCGCCTCTGCTCAATCTCTGACTTTGACAACTTACCTCTTCCCCTCTCTGACCACAACATCCTCTCCTTCAAGCTCACAAACCCTCGTCCACCCCAGTACACTCCCACCTATCACACATTCAGAAACCTACAGGCCATTGACTTTCAGACCCTTACAGACTCTTTACACTCATCGCTGTCCCCTATCTCCTCACTTTCCTGTCCTGATCTGGCTGTAAACCATTACAGTGACACACTCAGAAATACCCTAGACCAAGTAGCACCCCTCACCCTCAGAACCTCCAAACACAGAGTAAAACAGCCTTGGCTCACTTCCCAAACTCGATTTCTCCAGCGATGCTCTAGGACTGCCAAACGCATATGGAGGAAAACCCACACACCAGAAAACTTCATCCACTACAAGTTCATGTTAAGGACCTACAACTCTTCCCTTCATCTCGCCAAACAGACCTACTTCACCACCCTTATTTCCTCACTATCCAACAATCCAAAAAAGCTCTTTGACACCTTTCACTCCCTCCTCAGTCCCAAAGTACAGACCCCCATCACAGACCTTCATGCTGATGACCTGGCCTCTTATTTCACAGAAAAAATAGAAAACATCTGCCAAGAGATCAGCTCCCAGCCACCAAGAGATCAGCTCCCATCCCTCCATATATCTCATCAAGCTCACATTCCACATTTGACCCAGTCACAGAGGAGGAAGTCTCCAGGCTCCTCTCTTCTTCTCGTCCTACCACTTGCCCTACTGATCCCTTTCCCTCACCTCTACTCCAGTCCCTCTCTCCGGTTGTCACCACTCACCCAACTAAAATCTTCAATCTCTCTTCGGGTATCTTCCCCTCCTCCCTCAAACACTCTATTATTACTCCATTATTTAAAAAAACCTTCCCTTGATCCGTCCTGCACAAGCAACTACAGACCAGTCTCCAATCTCCCCTTCATCTTCAAACTCTTGGACCGCCTGGTCTACTCTTGCCTCACATGCTACTTCTCCTCCCACTCTCTTCTAGATCCTTTACAGTTTGGCTTCCGCCCTTTACACTCAACAGAAACAGCCCTTTTCAAAGTGACCAATGACCTATTGACTGCAAAATTTAATGGTGACCACTCTCTGCTTATCCTTCTTGACCTCTCTGCCGCCTTCGACACTGTTGACCACCATCTTCTTCTCTCTATGCTCCATTCTATTAGCCTAAAGGACACTGTGCTCTCGTGGTTCTCTTCCTATCTTTCTGGACGTTCATTCAATGTATCATTTGCTGGCTCCACATCTTCTCCTTTCCCTCTCACTGTTGGGGTCCCTCAAGGTTCAGTCCTTGGCCCTCTTCTTTTCTCCCTCTACACTGCCCCAATTGGAATGACCATCAGCAGATTTGGTTTTCAGTACCATCTTTATGCTGATGACACACAGCTATACACCTCATCCCCTGAGCTCACCCCCGTTGTACTACAGAACACAAGTGACTGCCTGACTGCAGTTTGCAATGTCATGTCTGCTCTCTATCTGAAACTTAACCTTTCCAAAACTGCCCGCTCCTGCCGCTTGCACCTCAAGAACATCTTTAGAATCCGCCCCTTTCTCACAATGGAAACGACAAAAACACTCACCGTGGCCCTGATCCACTCTCGCCTTGACTACTGTAACTCTCTATTAATTGGTCTCCCCCTAACTAGACTCTCTCCTCTACAGTCCATCCTTAATGCAGCAGCCAGGGTCACCTATCTGGCTAATCGCTACTCGGATGCCTCTGCTCTGTGCCAGTCATTGCACTGGCTGCCCATATATCACAGGATCCAATTCAAACTGCTTGTTCTCACCCACAAAGCTCTCCACAGTGCGGCACCCCCCTACATCTCCACCCTCCTCTCTGTCTATCATCACAAAGCTCTCCACAGTGCGGCACCCCCCTACATCTCCACCCTCCTCTCTGTCTGTCTCACCCCACCCATTCTCTACGCTCTGAAAACGACTTTCGACTAACATCAACACTAATCCGAACCTCCCACTCCCGGATCCAAGACTTCTTCCGAGCTGCACCAATCCTCTGGAACGATCTACCCCAAGAAGTTAGGATGAATCATAACTTACTCTGCTTCAGACGCTCCCTAAAAACGCATCTTTTTAGGGCGGCCTATCACACTCCCTAATCAAATCCAATTCACACAGTGCCTCTACAACTTCTCACAACATAACCCCACGTCAAACTCCTTGCCACCCAAATGCATCTCAAGATTCAGGCCAATTGGTCCAGGAAGCCATTATCTATCCCCCATTTCCTTGAAATTGCTGAATTGTCATTGTTAATAAGCACTTGTACCTTGACCCCCCCCCCCCCCATATCTCATTGTAGATTGTAAGCTCTCACAAGCAGGGTTGTCTTTTTTTCCCCCTCTAAATATTGTATTTTCTATAACTGTTACTTATTTGTATATGATCCTCCTGAATTGTAAAGCGCTGCGGAATATGTTGGCGCTATAGAAATAAAGATTATTATTATTATTATTATTATTATTATTATTAATACAGCTCACATAGTGCTCCATGTATTACTGTATAATGCACTCCCTATAGTCATTCATGTATTATAATGCAGCCCTCAAAGTCCTCTATATATTATACTGAACCCCATAGTCCTGCATATATTGCACCCCATAGCCATCTATGTAAAATTCACCCCATAGTACTCCATATATTATACTGCACCACATAGTTCTCCATGTATTATACTGCACCCCATAGTACTACATATATTATACTGCAGCCCACAGTCCTGCGTATATTATACTGCACCCCATAGTTTTCCATATATTATAATGCACCCCCATAGTCCTATATATTATAATGCAGTCACCATAGTCCTTCATACACTGTGTGCAGAATTATTAGGCAAGTTGTATTTCAGAGGATTTTTTTTTATTATTGATCAACAACTATGTTCTCAATCACCCAAAAGACTCATAAATATCAGCGCTTAATATTTTTGGCAGTTGGAGTGGGGTTTTTTAGATTTGGCTATCTTAGGAGGATATCTGTCTGTGTGGGTAACTATTACTGTGCAGAATTATTAAAAACCAAATCTATTTCCATCTCACTTGTTTATTTTCACCAGGTAAACCAATATAACGGCACAAAATTTAGAAATAAACATTTCTGACATGCAAAAAAAAAACCACAAAAAATTAGTGACCAATATAGCCACCTTTCTTTATGATGACACTCAACAGCCTACCATCCATAGATTCTGTCATTGCTTGATCTGTTTACACTCAACATTGCGTGCAGCAGCCACCACAGCCTCCAGACACTGCTCCGAGAGGTGTACTGTTTTCTCTCCCTGTAGATCTCACATTTTATGAGGGACCACAGATTCTCTATAAGGTTCAGATCAGGTGAACAAGGGGGGCCATATCATTATTTTTTCATCTTTTAGACCTTTACTGGCCAGCCACGCTGTGGAGTAGTTGGATGCATGTGATAGAGCATTGTCCTGCATGAAAATCATGTTTTTCTTGAACGATACCGATTTCTTCCTGTACCACTGCTTGAAGAAGTTGTCTTCCAGAAACTGGCAGTAGGTCTGGAAGTTGAGCTTCACTCCATCCTCAACCCGAAAAGGTCCCACAAGTTGATCTTTGATGATACCAGCCCATACCAGTCCCTACCTCCATCTTGCTGGCGTCTGAGTCGGAGTGGAGCTCTCTGCCCTTTACTGATCCAGCCTCTGGCCCATCCATCTGGCCCATCAAGAGTCACTTACATTTCATCCGTCCATAAAACCTTTGAAAAATCATTTTTAAGATATTTCTTGGCCCAATCTTGACGTTTTATCTTATGTTTCTTGGTCAGAGGTGGTGTTTTCAGCCTTCCCTACCTTGGCCATGTCCCTGAGTATGGCACACCTTGTGCTTTTTGATACTCCAGTAATGTTGCAGCTCTGAAATATGGCCAAACTGGTGGCAAATGGCATCTTGGCAGCTTCACGCTTGATTTTCCTCAATTCATGGGCAGTTATTTTGTGCCTTTTTTGCCCAGCACGCTCCTTGCGACCCTGTTGGCTATTTCACATGAAACGCTTGATTGTTCGATGATCACACTTCAAAAGTTTGGCAATTTCAAGACTGCTGCATCCCTCTGCAAGACATCTCACAATTTTAGACTTTTCAGAGCCCGTCAAATCTCTCTTCTCACCCATTTTGTCAAAGGAAAGGAAGTTGCCTAATAATTAAGCACACGTTATATAGGGTGTTGATGTCATTACACCACACCCCTCCTCATTACAGAAATGCACATCACCTGATTTACTTAATTGGTAGTTGGCTCTCAGCCTATACAGCTTGGAGTAGGACAACATGTATAACAAGTATCATGTGATCACAATACTCATTTGCCTAATAATTCTGCACACAGTGTATTGTATTATTCACCCCATAGTCCTTAATGTATTCTAATGCAGCCCTATTGTCCATGTATAAGGTAACGCCATTAGTCCTCATATAATGCAGCCCCCATAATCCTATATGTATTATAACGCATCCCCATAGTCCTTCATATTGTATTATGCAGCCCCATAGTTCTCCATGTATAATGCACCCTCGCATTCCATGTATAAGGTGTCCATCATATTGTATTATGCAGCCCTATAATCCTCCATATATAATGCACCCCTAAAGTCCATGTATAAGGTAACCCAATTAGTCCTCCATATAATGCAACCCCCTAAGTCCTATATGTATAGTATTAAAATGCACCCCATAGTCCTTCATATTGGATTATGCAGCTTCATAGTCCTCCATGTATAATGCACCCCTATATTCCATGTAAAAGGGATCCTTCATATAGTATTATGCACCCCTTATATTCCTGCATATAGTATTATGCACCCCTTATATTCCTCCATATAGTATTATGCTCCCCTTATATTCCTTCATATAGTTTAGTACACGCCTTATATTCCTCCATATAGTAGTATGCACCCCTTATATTCCGCCATATACTAGTATGCAGCCCCCATATAGTGCACCACCATATTGTGTGCCCCAATATAATATTGTGCGCCAACATATAGTTATATGCAGCCCAATATACTATTTTGCAACCCCCATATATGCTTCCCCATAGTCCTCTGGAATTCCTGATTAAATACACAAATAAATATACTCACTTCTCCTCATTCAGCCACTGCCCCAGTCTCCTCAGCAAAGGATATCAAAGTGTAGACTGGAGGAAAAACGGGTTTAAAAACCGCGCTAGGAAACCACGAGCAAGGATGTAAATGAATATTTTTCTTTTATTTAGATAATTCCAACGCGTTTCGGAGACCCATCTGTCTCCTTCCTCAGGGAAAAAGAATCTGAGGAAGGAGACAGATGGGTCTCCGAAACGCGTTGGAATTATCTAAATAAAAGAAAAATATTCATTTACATCCTTGCTCGTGGTTTCCTAGCGCGGTTTTTAAACCCGTTTTTCCTCCAGTCTACACTTTGATATCCTTTGCTCAGACACGGGGCCGCTGCTGAACCACTAAAGCACTCATCCACGTTCTCTAAGGGGTTGTGACTGGCACAACCCAGCCAGGTGAGTGTGTTTTAACCCTTTTTCCCTCTGCCCTGTAAATCGGATAAGACCCTATTGCGCCTTTTCTCTCCTACTACAGCCAGTCTCCTCAGCGTGTGTCCACTGTTCTGCCACTCTGACATTTTAGCACATCAGTGCGCAGTAGTGACGTCACTGCTAGAGATGAGCGATGTTCGAGGTTCGCCAATTTCATGTTCGAGTGATTTTTGCTAAAAGCTCGACAGTTCGAGTTACGTTCGAGAACGGTTCGATCACCAAAAAGCCTAGCTAGTTACTAGCTGGCTTTTCACTGTAATAGTGTGAGTCACTCTGTGATTCACACTATTATCAAATTTCAGCGTATAGTGTGCGGGGGGGACGGGGTTTAGATCTGTGCTGCTGCAGAGTGCTGAGAGAATGCCGATCGCCATTTTTTATTTTTTTTTTTCCCCTAACCGCGCGTGCAGTGTAGCATTCCAGGCTGTCAGCAAATCACAGACACACACACAGCTAAGTGGATTTTTGCCAGACAAGCAAGGGCATGTGTCATAGGCTGTGCATGTCACATGTCCTTGCCCTATAAGATACGGCCATTTTCCCCTTCGCCGCTATTATCTGTCTTCTGCGTGTGGGTGACAGTCACCGCTCACGCTGCTGCTGCTGCTGTGTGCGCTATAGAGATACAGTGCAATCTACACAGCGCTTTAGGGATTAGGGACTGCTGGTTATTTCAGCCCTTTTCAGGGCTGATTTACAGGCATTCATAGCCATAGCTGCTAAGCAGGTCCATGCAAATGCGGTGTAGGGCTTTAGATAACAGCGTCTGGCTACCTCAGCTCAGGCAATTCCTTGCTGCAATTTTTTATTGGCAGGGATAGAAAGTGAGGCTTCCTTTGCTGTCCTGCTCCCCAGAGCACCCGTGCATTCCACATGCACATTTTTGCCACGCTATTTTATTTGCCCAAAGAGCTGACACTTTTTGTGCCATCCTAAAAGTGTCTGGAATACTACCTTAGTGTTCCTTTGCTGTCTTGCTACCTACAGCACCCGTGCATTATACCCACCTGCCCATTTTTTCCACGCTATTTTATTTGGCCTAAGAGCTGACACTTTTTGTGACATCCTAAAAGTGTCTGAGATAGTACCTTAGTGTTCCTTTGCTGTCCTGCTACCCACAGCACCCGTGCATTATGCCCACCTGCCCATTTTTGCCACGCTATTTTATTTGACCATAGAGCTGACACTTTTTGTGCCATCCTAAAAGTGTCTGGAATACTAAGTTAGTAGTGATGAGCGAGTATGCTTGTTACTACTCGGTACTCGCACGAGTATCACTGTACTCGGGCTACTCGGCGGGTACCGAGTAATTTCGCGATACTCGTGCTTTACTCGTGGTCTTCATTTCTGCATGTTGGCGCTCTTTTGAGAGCCAGCCCTCATGCAGGGATTGGCTGGCAGACCACTGCAATGCCACAGCCCTGTTAGTTGTGGAATTGCAGTGATTGGCCGGCCTGCACAGCGTTACCGAGCCTTTATACCGGCCGGCGCGCTGTGCTCTGTACACAGCCATCTCATATTCCCTGCTTTCCACGCCCACAGGCGCCTATGATTGGTTGCAGTGAGACACGCCCCCACGCTGAGTGACAGGTGTCACACTGCACCCAATCACAGCAGCCGGTGGGCGTGTCTATACTGTGCAGTAAAATAAATAAATAAATAATTAAAAAAACCGGCATGCGGTCCCCCCAATTTTAATACCAGCCAGATAAAGCCATACGGCTGAAGGCTGGTATTCTCAGGATGGGGAGCTCCACGTTATGGGGAGCCCCCCACCCTAACAATATCAGTCAGCAGCCGCCCAGAATTGCCGCATACATTATATGCGACAGTTCTGGGACTGTACCCGGCTCTTCCCGATTTACCCTGGTGCGTTGGCAAATCGGGGTAATAAGGAGTTATTGACAGCCCATAGCTGCCAATAAGTCCTAGATTAATCATGTCAGGCGTCTATGAGACACCCTCCATGATTAATCTGTAAATTACAGTAAATAAACACACACACATGAAAAAATCCTTTATTAGAAATAAAAAACAATAACAAAGTCCCTCATCACCAATTTATTACCCACAACAAAGCCCTCCATGTCCGGTGTAATCCACGGTCCTCCAGCGTCGCGTCCAGCTCTGCTGCATGCAGGTGACAGGAGCTGCAGAATACACCGCCGCTCCGGTCACCTCCACGCAGCTAATGAGGTGAGTATAGCGATCAGCTGCTGTCACTGAGGTTACCTGGATCCAGCGGTGGCCGCGGGTAACCTCAGTGACAGCAGCTGATCGCGCTACTCACCGCCGCTCCGGTCAGCTTCACACAGCAACTGAGGTGAGAAGCGCGATCAGCTGCTGTCAGTCAGGTAACTCCCGGCCACCGCTGGATCCAGCGGTGGCCGCGATTAACCTCAGTGACAGCTCAGCTGATCGCTATACTCTCCTCAGTTGGTGCATGGAGCTGACCGGAGCGGCGGTGAGTAGCGCGATCAGCTGCTGTCACTGAGGTTACCCGCGGCCACCGCTGCATCCACCGCTGGATCCAGGTAACCTCAGTGACAGCTCAGCTGATCGCTATACTCACCTCATTAGCTGCGTGGAGGTGACCGGAGCGGCGGTGTATTCTGCAGCTCCTGTCACCTGCATGCAGCAGAGCTGGACGCGACGCTGGAGGACCGTGGATTACACCGGACATGGAGGGTTTGTCGGGGTTAATAAATTGGTAATGAGGGACTTTGTTATTGTTTTTTATTTCTAATAAAGGATTTTTCGTGTGTGTGTGTTTTTTAACTGTAATTTACAGATTAATCATGGAAGGAATCTCGGGGAGACGCCTGACATGATTAATCTAGGACTTATTGGCAGCTATGGGCTGCCAATAACTCCTTATTACCCCGATTTGCCAACGCACCAGGGTAAATCGGGAAGAGCCGGGTACAGCCCCAGAACTGTCGCATATAATGTATGCGGCAATTCTGGGCGGCTGCTGACTGATATTGTTAGGGTGGGGGGCTCCCCATAACGTGGAGCTCCCCATCCTGAGAATACCAGCCTTCAGCCGTATGGCTTTATCTGGCTGGTATTAAAATTGGGGGGGACCGCACGCCGTTTTTTTTAATTATTTAATTATTTATTTCACTGCACAGTATACACACACACCGGCTGCTGTGATTGGGTGCAGTGTGACACCTGTCACTCAGAGTGGGGGCGTGTCTCACTGCAACCAATCATAGGCGCCGAAAAGCAGGAAAGCAGAGAATACGAGATTGATTAATGAGCGGCCGGCTTTTTCAAAAGAGGAAAAGCCGCAGGAGCAGTGTGAATGCCGTGCAGTGCCGCAGCAGTGATCGGCGAACGGTGAGTAAGAGAGAGGGGGGAGAATGACCGACAGACTATCAGAGGGGGACAGACAAGACAGAGAGAGACAGACAGAGCGAGACCGACCGACGGGAGATAGAATGAAAAAAAATGACCGACATCACTAGTAAAAAGCACAAAACGTGCGTTTTGGACATCGGAGTGCCACACAATGTTTATGTAAAATCTTTCATGTATTAATCTCAAAAAGTAACATACACCAGCTCTATCTCACTATTGTGTATGTGCCCTTAACATTTCCGCCATGAAAATTCATTTTGGGGTCATTTTGCAAGGTTTTCTGGTGAGTCCGTAAAAATGGCATAAAACGCGGACAAAATTGTTCACAGCTGTGACTTTTGAGTGATAAATGCTTCAAGGGGTCTTCCCCATGCTGTTGCCATGTCATTTGAGCACTCTTCTGAGACTTTTGTGACATTTTTAGGGTTTCTACATGCTGCCGGGGGGTCATTTCACAAAAATACTCGGGTCTCCCATAGGATAACATTGGGCTCGTTGCTCGGGCCGAGTACACGAGTATCTTGGGATGCTCGGCCCGAGCCTCGAGCACCCGAGCTTTTTAGTACTCGCTCATCACTATAAGTTAGTGTTCCTTTGCTGTCCTGCTACACACAGCACCCGGGCATTCTACCCAACTGCCCATTTTTCCCACACAATTCTAATTGCAAACTGTGCTGCCACTGTTAGGGGCATATTAAAATTGTCTGGGATAGTCAGTGTTGGTTTTTCAGCTGTCAATAAAGCTAGACCACCTCTGCAATCTACAGCACTTCTCCATTTTTGCTACCACTTTTAAGTGTCCAATCTTGTCGCTAACAAAATGAGTGGCAAAAGGACAGATGCTGGTGGAAAGGGGAACAGGCGTGTTGGAAAAGGAAAAAAAGTTTGTGTCCGTGGGGTAGGTGGGAAAGCTACATTAACATCTGCTGAAGAAATGCCATCCCAGCAAAAGTAAGATGTCTACTACTTTCCGTGGACAATCCGATGTGCTTTCTTTTTTACGGAACCGAACAACTGTAACAAAGGTAGATGATGCACAAAAAAAGAACAAGCTTAAATGGATCTCAAGTGCTCCAACAAGTGGCCTCTCCTCCACCTCAACTTCAACATCCAAAAAACAACAGTCCTCTGAGTTGTCATCCCAATCGCACTTGCTTTCTCCCAGCTCTCAAGTCTCCACCCGCCCTGAAGAGTATGGTGTAACAGAGATGGCTGAGTCTGCAGAGCTGTTCACTATGGGGAGATAAGGTATGCACACCAGTGACTATGTAAGGGGAATACATGAAATAGCAGAAACTGCTGTGTGAATACTGACTTGAAAAATCCACTAGCTTGATCAATGATCAATTGCATTGATCAATTCAGTAGCTAAATTTCTCTTGATTCATATGTTCATGGCAGTAATGCAGATTCCATTTTTCACATTTTCACTCTTACATATAGCTATTGGATTTTTCAAGTCAGTATTCACACAGCAGTTTCTGCTATTTCATGTATTCCCCTTACATAGTCACTGGTGTGCATACCTTATCTCCCCATAGTGATGTTTTTTTAGGTTTTTGCACCCAGTTCAGACTTAGAATGGTGTTCCAAACGTTATTCCTTATTGTTAGTAGTTTTTCGTTTGTGAACCCTCCCCAACCACACCTATTGCCAATCCATATCATACGCATAAATAGCCTGGGTCTCAGCTTCCCATACACGGTAAGTTTTTTAACTGCATGAGAGGACACACACAAGCTAGGGACCCCAACGTAGAGAAATACTTTGGCGTAGTGTTGGGGCTCTATTGCATTGATCAATTCAGTAGCTAAATTTCTCTTGATTCATATGTTCATGGCAGTAATGCAGATTCCATTTTTCACATCTTCACTCTTACATATAGCTATTGGAGTTTTCAAGTCAGTATTCACACAGCAGTTTCTGCTATTTCATGTATTCCCCTTACATAGTCACTGGTGTGCATACCTTATCTCCCCATAGTGATGTTTTTTTAGGTTTTTTTAGGTTTTTGCACCCAGTTCAGACTTAGAATGGTGTTCCAAACGTTATTCCTTATTATTGCAGAGCTGTTCAGTCACACTATAGCCTGGGAATCAGAGGTCTGTTGTCAAGCTACAGTGAGTACAGACCAGGAAATGGTCTGCAGTGATGCCCAGAAGCTTTGAGAGTCTGATTCAGGCCTTGATGACCAAGTTTCTGAGCATAATGTAGACCCTCATTTCCAAACTGTAACACCTGTTGGTAGAGACAATGAGGAACATACTGATGACGATGAGACGCAGATACCATATTGGGTTGACAACTTAACTTGATAATGAAGTTCTAAATCCCACTTACTGTCAACCCACAGTCAGGCACTCGAGGAGGACACCAGAGGCGGTGGAGGAGGATGCAACTGATGACGAAGTTACCTTGCGCCTTCCTGGACAGAGGAGGAGAACTGGAAGCACGTCAACAACTGCATCCTCAGCCACAACTCTGACTCTGAGCACAAGTCGGGGTGGCTCTGCAGGTCGCATGGCCTCTAAGCCTTGCCTAGCCTGGTCCTTTTTTGACCTTGCAAAGGATCTCCCAAATCATGTGATCTGTAAAATTTGTCACCAATCTATAAGTAAACCTCACCAGTTTGACAACTTCTTCCATGAATCGTCACATGAATAACAAGCATAAGTCCCAGTGGGAAGCTCACCATGCTGCAATGTGGCCTAGCGGAGCGGGCCAACCACCGCCTGCCCCTTCAAGTTCCTCCGCGCGCTCTTTATCTTCTATGACTGTGGGGACAGCTGTCTTTCCACGCAGACCTTCCACCTCTTTACCGCAACAGCCAGTTTGCTTGGCAGGTTGTCAGTTGGTTTGGAAGGGGAAACAAGTGCTGGTGTAGAGCTCTCTCAGACATCGAGAGCACCAACTTTGGATGAAGGCAACATCATGTCTCCGCCTGCACTTTCCTCCCAGACCTGCAGTTTTCCAGGGATACCCTACTCACCACCGTCTACACACAGCAGCCAGATCTCGGTCCCTCAGATGTGGACAAATAAAAGGCCATTTCCTCCGAGCCATGACAAAGCTAAGAGGTTGACTTTATCCCTCTGTAAGCTCTTGGCTACCGAAATGCTGCCTTTCCGCCTGGTGGACACAGAGGATTTTCAAGACCTTATGTCAGTCGCAGTGCTCCAGTGCCAGATGCCCAGTCGCTACTACTTCTCCAAGAAAGGTATGCCTGCGCTACACCAGCATGTCGCACACAACATCAGCGCTTCCTTGAGAAACTCTGTGTGTGACAGGGTGCATTTCCCCACCGATACTTGGACCAGTAAGCATGGACAGGGGCGTTACATGTCGCTGACTGGGCACTGGGTAACTATGGTGAGAGATGGTGAGGGGTCTGCTGAACAAGTCTTGCCGTCCCCACGACTTGTGCGTCAATCCTCTGTATATCGAAGTTCCTCCACTGCTTCTGCCTCCTCAACCTCATCTGGGTCCTCCACCTCCTCCCAAAGCCTGTATAGTCAGGCCACCCGCGTTATAACTGTGCACAAGGAATCCCACACACCTCCTTACTATGCTGGCAGCAGAGCTCAACGGCATCAGGCGGTCTTTACATTGAAATGTCTGGGAAATAAGAGTCACACAGCTGAGGAGTTGTGGTCAGCTCTGCACTCGGGGTTTCGTAAATGGTTGTCTCCACTCAACCTGCAGCCAGGTAAGGCCGTGTGCGACAATGCTGCAAACCTGGGTGCGGCCCCTCACTGGGGCAAGGTGACACACGTACCTTGTATGGCTCACGTTTTGAACCTTGTTGTCCAGCAATTTTTCACCCACTATCCGACCTAGAAGGGCTTCTGCACAGGGCACGGTCACTCTCTGCTCACTTCCGCCATTCAACCGCCGCAGCTGACCGACTTGCATCGCTGCAGAGGTCCTTCGGCCTGCTGGTTCATCGCCTGAAATGCGATGTGACGACACGCTGGAATTCGACTCTTCACATGTTACAGCGACTGTGGCAGCACCGCCGAGCCCTGGTGCAATACGTTATGACGTATAGCCTGGGCCAACGAGATGCAGAGGTGGGGAAGATCACGCTGCTGTAGTAGTCTCAGATCAAGGACTTATGCACCCTTCTGCACAGTTTTGACATGGCGACGAATATGTTTAGCGCTGAAAATGCCATTATTAGCATGACAATTCCAGTCATTTACATACTGGAGTACACTCTAAACACTATTCGGAGTCAGGGGGCGGGACAAGAGAAAGGGGAGGAAGTACAGGAGGATTCCTATGCAGAAGGGCTAACAAGATCTACAAGGACTAGACGTTCATCATCACCAAGGCGGCAGGCATGGGACAGTGGGGGAGGGGGATTAACAAGGGCGCATGGTAGCAGCCAAACTGTTTAGGAAGCGGCAGGAGCCCATGAAGAAATGGAGGACAAACTGTCGATGGGCATGGAAGACACAGTTGATGAGGGAGATCTTGGTCAAATTTCGGTTGGGAGGATATGTCAGAGGAAGGCAGCATGGTTATCACCTCGCCGCCACCAACACAGCAAGGACTTGGTCCGCAGGGATGCGCAAGACACATGAGTGCCTTCTTGCTGCACTACCTTCAATTTGACCCTCGGATTGTCCGAATTAGAAGTAATGATGACTACTGGGTTGCCACACTCTTAGATCCCCAGTACAAGTCCAAGTTTTGCAAAATAATTCCAGCCATAGAAGCACTTTAATCCGTGGTTACATATCCTTGGGTACCGCCATATGTATACTTATTGCCCTGTGTATGCTGCATATAAGCTCAGTGCTATTCCATGTATTCCCCTTACATAGTCACTGGTGTGCATACCTTATCTCCCCATAGTGATGTTTTTTTTAGGTTTTTGCACCCAGTTCAGACATAGAATGGAGTTCCAAACGTTATTTCTTATTTGTTAGTTGTTTTTCGTTTGGGAACCCTCCCCACACACACCTATTGCCAATCCACATCGTATATATAGCCTGGGTCTCAGCTTCCCATACACGGTAAGTTTTTTAACTGCATGAGAGGACACACACAAGCTAGGGACCCCAACGTAGAGAAATACTTTGGCGTAGTGTTGGGGCTCTATTGCATTGATCAATTCAGTAGCTAAATTTCTCTTTATTCATATATTCATGGCAGTAATGCAGGTTCCATTTTTCACATTTCATCCTTACATATAGCTATTGAATTTTTCATGTCAGTATTCACACAGCAGTTTCTGCTATTCCATGTATTCCCCTTACATAGTCACTGGTGTGCATACCTTATCTCCCCATAGTGATGTTTTTTTAGGTTTTTGCACCCAGTTCAGACATAGAATGGAGTTCCAAACGTTATTTCTTATTTGTTAGTTGTTTTTCGTTTGGGAACCCTCCCCACACACACCTATTGCCAATCCACATCGTATATATAGCCTGGGTCTCAGCTTCCCATACACGGTAAGTTTTTTTTAACTGCATGAGAGGACACACACAAGCTAGGGACCCCAACGTAGAGAAATACTTTGGCGTAGTGTTGGGGCTCTATTGCATTGATCAATTCAGTAGCTAAATTTCTCTTTATTCATATATTCATGGCAGTAATGCAGGTTCCATTTTTCACATTTCATCCTTACATATAGCTATTGAATTTTTCATGTCAATATTCACACAGCAGTTTCTGCTATTCCATGTGTTCCCCTTACATAGTCACTGGTGTGCATACCTTATCTCCCCATAGTGATGTTTTTTTAGGTTTTTGCACCCAGTTCAGACATAGAATGGAGTTCCAAACGTTATTTCTTATTTGTTAGTTGTTTTTCGTTTGGGAACCCTCCCCACACACACCTATTGCCAATCCACATCGTATATATAGCCTGGGTCTCAGCTTCCCATACACGGTAAGTTTTTTAACTGCATGAGAGGACACACACAAGCTAGGGACCCCAACGTAGAGAAATACTTTGGCGTAGTGTTGGGGCTCTATTGCATTGATCAATTCAGTAGCTAAATTTCTCTTTATTCATATATTCATGGCAGTAATGCAGGTTCCATTTTTCACATTTCATCCTTACATATAGCTATTGAATTTTTCATGTCAGTATTCACACAGCAGTTTCTGCTATTCCATGTATTCCCCTTACATAGTCACTGGTGTGCATACCTTATCTCCCCATACCAGAGACAAGTCTGACACATAGTCAACGGCTGGAGAGGATGATACAGGAGTATCTCCAAATGAACATCGATGCCATGACTGTGCAACTGGAGCCTTGCTCATTTTGGGCTTCAAATCTTGAAAAATGGCCAGAGCTCTCCACTTACGCCTTGGAGATCTTGTCGTGTCCCGCGGCCAGCGTTGAATGTGTCTTCAGTGCTGCTGGGTGTGTGCTGACAGATAAGCGCACGCGTCTGTCCAGTGACAATGTGGACAGACTAACGTTCATCAAGATGAACAAGTCATGGATCAGCAAGGACTTTGCTACCCTGGTGTCATCCTGGGGAGAGTAAAGCCTTGTGGATTTGGATTGTGCTTGATGCAAGTCAACATGTGAAGTTTACAACTGGGGCACAAGTGATGCCACTGATGTGGTGTTTGTGGGGCCCAATTTTTGGAAAAAAGGGAGACTCTGCTTTTAGTCCCCTTGCTGTGTTTTTAAAAATGATCCAAGATGAACAAGTCATGGTTCAGCAAGGACTTTGCTACCTACCCCGGTGTCATCCTGAAGACAGTTAAGGCTGGCGTATTTTTGAATGTGCTTGATGCAAATCAACAGGTCAAGTTTGCAACTGGGGCACAAGTGATGCCACTGAAGGGGTGTGTGTGGCCCAATTTTTGGAAAAAAGGATGACTTTGCTTGGAGTCCCCTTGCTGTGTTTTACATGATTTTAGAGGAGCATGCCATGCCTATATCTGTGTCTCCTCCTCTTTTTCCTCATCCAGCTGTTTTGTTTTCGCATGAGTATATGTCCTTGTCACTTTCCCATGTGTTTGTGGTATGTTGTGAGTTGTTTGTCACCTTTTGGACACCTTTGAAGGTGTTTTCTATGTGTTTTTATGTTTGCCTCCCATTGTTTTCAATGGGCTTCGAGAGGTTCGTCAAACGGTTCGTCGAACGGCGCCTCGAACGGAGCCTTCAGAGGCTCGCTCATCTCTAGTAACCGCAGTCCTCCATGCTGACACATCAGTGTCTCACAGACACATAGTAGTAGAATGATTAGAAATAGAGTGTTCTGCTCCTCCTCTCATTGTTCCTTTCAATTGTATTGGCATCTGTGATGGTGATGCCGATATAAATGAAAGTACGATCGTCGGCAGGAGGTCCGTGGGGCCACAGTGACTCACGGGCCCAATCTAGACAGCTCACTAGTGAATCATCTAGAATGGAGTGGCAAAAATGAGGTGCTCAAAATATCCACTCTGATCTAGACGGCTCACTGCTGAATCACCTAGAACAGAGTGGCTAAAATGAGGTCCTCAAAAAATCCACTCCGATTCAATGTGTATATTATGAGGACTTTCGGCTGCGCTCAGTTACGTTTTTTTGCTTTGCGGCTCCTCCCACTCTTTGAATAAATCCATTCCAGTCACCTCCAGTACCAAACTGTACATAATGTAGTTGCTAAAATGAGGTCCTCAAAAAATCCACTACGACACAATGTGGATATGAGGACTTTCAGCTGTGCTCTGTTTCGTTTTTTGCTTTGAGGCTCCTCCCACTATTCAAAAAAATCCATTCCAGTCACCTCAGTACCAAATATACATAATGTAGTGGCTAAAATTAGGTCCTCAAAAAATCAACTCTGATATAGACAGCTCACTACTGAAGCAGCTAGAACGGAGTGGCTAAAATGAGGTTCTCAAAAAATCCACTACGACACAATGTGGATATTATGAGGACTTTCAGCTGCGCTCTGTTACGGTTTTTGCTTTGATGCTACTCCCAGTATTCCAAAAAATCCATTCCAGTCACCTCAATACCAAATATACATAATGTAGTGGCTAAAATGAGGTCCTCAAAAAATCCACTCTGATATAGACGGCTCACTACTGAAGCAGCTAGAACGGAGTGGCTAAAATGAGGTCCTCAAAAAATGCACTACGACACAATGTGTGAAATTATAAGCACTTTTTCGGCTGCGCTCTGTTACGTTTTTCGCCGTGAGGCTCCTCCCACTCTTCAAAAAACTGAATTTCAGTCACTTCAGTACCAAACTGTACAGAATGAAGGCTACAGAGAGATCCTCAAAAAATCCACTCTGATCCAATATGGTAAGTTATGAAGACTGTCAGCTGCGCGGTTCCGTTTTTCCTTGTGAGGCTACGCCTACTCTTTCAATGTCAGTCCTGCGGCCACAACTCATGGAAATACGGTAAAATTAAAATTCCAGCAAAACTGAACAATCAGCGTTGTGTGTAATTTTTTATATTGTAAAAAGCAATAATAAAATGTAAGTTATAATCATAGTATCATAGTTTTTAAGGTTGAAGGGAGACTCTAAGTCCATCTAGTTCAACCCGTAGCCTAACATGTTGATCCAGAGGAAGGCAAAAAAAACCCAATGTGGCAAACCATTTCCAATGGGGAAAAAATGTCCTTCCTGACTCCACATCCGGCAATCAGACTAGTTCCCTGGATCAATACCCTGACATAAAATCTAATATACATAACTGGTAATTTTTCAAGAAAGGCGTCCAGGCTCTGCTTAAATGTTAGTAGTGAATCACTCATTACAACATCATGCGGCAGAGAGTTCCATAGTCTCACTGCTCGTACAGTAAAGAATCCTCGTCTGTGATTATGATTAAACCTTCTTTCCTCAAGACGTAGCAGATGCCCCCGTGTTCCAGTCGCAGGCCTAGGTGTAAAAAGATCTTTGGAAAGGTCTCTGTACTATCCCCTCATATATTTATACATTGTGATTAGATCCCCCCTAAGCCTTCGTTTTTCCAAACTAAATAACCCCAAGTTTAATAACCTGTCTTGGTATTGCAGCCCACCCATTCCTCTAATAATCTTGGTCGCTCTTCTCTGCACCCTCTCCAGTTCAGCTATGTCCTTCTTATATATCGGTGACCAGAATTGTACACAGTATTCTAAGTGCGGTCGCACTAGTGACTTGTACAGAGGTAGAACTATATTTTTTTCATGAACACTTATACCTCTTTTAATACATCCCATTATTTTATTAGCCCTGGCAGCAGCTGCCTGACACTTTCCTCTAAAGTGAAGTTTACCATCCACCCATACACCCAAGTCTTTTTCTGTGTCTGTTTTACCCAGTGTTCTACAATTAAGTACATAATCATAAATGTTATTTCCTCTACCCAAGTGCATGACCTTACATTTATCTACATTAAACTTCAATTGCCACTTCTCAGCCCAATCCTCCAATTTACATAAATCTCCCTGTAATATAAAATTATCCTCCTCTGTATTGATTACCCTGCAGAGTTTAGTATCATCTGCAAATATTGAAATTCTACTCCGCATGCCCCCAACAATGTCATTTATAAATATGTTGAAAAGAAGCGGGCCCAATACTGACCCCTGTGGTACCCCACTATGAACTGAGACCCAGTCCGAGTATGTACCATTAATAACCACCCTTTGTTTCCTATCACTGAGCCAGTTTTTAACCCAGTTACACATATTTTCCCCTATCCCCATTATTCTCATTTTATGTACCAACCTTTTGTGTGGCACCGTATCAAAAGCTTTTGAAAAGTCCATATACACAACATCCACTGCATTTCCCTGGTCCAGGCTTGAACTTACCTCTTCATAGAAGCTGATCAAATTAGTTTGACAGTATCGATCCCTCATAAACCCGTGTTGATACTCTGTCATAAAGTTATTTTTCTTGAGATACTCCAGTATAGCATCTCTCAAGAAACCCTCAAGGATTTTACCAACCGTAGAGGTTAAATTTACCGGCCTATAATTTCCCGGCTCAGTTTTTGTCTCAGTTTTTGTTCATTATTATAATAATAATGAAAATAAAAATTTGCCCTTTGGAAAAAAATAATAAATATAACAGTGTGAGCATCTAATAAATAAAAACATGAAATCATTCCAATTATAAATCTGATTCCAGCCCCTGCTGTAGAAACTGAACTGTGTTGTATGGAGAAAAGATCACAGAGATCATCAAAAAATCAACTCTGATCTAGCCACCTCACTGGTGAAGCAGCTAGAACGGAGTGGATAAAATGAGGTGACCAAAAACATGTGACTACAGCGAGGCCTCAAGAAATCAACTCTGATCTAGTCACCTCAGCACTGAACCATCTAGATCAGAGTTGAAAAAATGAGGACCACAAAAAACCCACTCTGATCTAGACACTTCAGCAGTGAGCCGGCTAAATCAGAGTGGAAAAAATGAGGCCTCCAAAAATCAACTCCGATATAGCCGGCTCACTACTGAAGCAGCTAGATCAGAGTTGATTTTTTGAGGACCACAAAAAATCAACTCTGAACTAGACGCAACCTTAGTAGTAGTGTAACGGGGTGCCAGGGGTGCCTCCGGGGCTGTAGTCGTGGCCCTTAATACCAGGTTTACCCCTGGTCCCGCCGTCACTTTGGGGTCGGGAGATGACATGGTGGGGCAGAGTGTGGTGGTGCAGAGGTCGTCCGACGTACAAACACTCTTCAGACGTGTTTCAGTGAAATCAGAAAGCATTTTATTGCTCACAACTTCTTCACACAACCGGCAGATATAGATGACTTTACACTTCTTTAGCTGGGGGGAAGGCCTGTCCTGACGTCTCCTCCAGTGGTGATGTGCCCGGCTAATCCTCTTCACCTGGCTCCCACTTCGGCTACCCACAGACCGGACCCACACCGGTACTGCTTCACACTCTGAGGTTCCGTCCCGCTCCGTTTCTCTCCGGCTTCCCTATTCATCCAGCTCCCACACTCTGCCCCTGCTCTGTTTCTTCTCTCCCGTCCCGCAACCAACTGCCTTCAAACTCCTACTTTTTCTCCACACCTTTTTCTCTCCCTCCCCTTTAACTTGCCGGCTCCTCCTACCACTTGTTTCTATGAGACAGCCGTCCCACCCGGTCATTGGGGAAACCCTAACACAATATACATACAATAAAAACATTTTTATTAAACAACATCAACATTCCGGGCTTCTTTGTAAGGGGTCTGCCCACCCCTTACAGTAGGGGTGCTTCAGGAGTTCCTGAGGAGGAGCGTTTTGCCTCATCACTCTCTTCTGTAAGGGGTTTAGAGTAATTTTAAGCTGATGAGAGACAAATACAATCATATGGCAGAAAGAAACACTTGTACCTAGGTCTGGACCTGAGTGTGAATGACTATGTGGGGAAGTCTGCCAGGAATATTACTTTGAAAGATCCTTCCTGGAAGCTGGGACCTAGGTTTATTGCTCACTATAAAATAATCGCTGTCATTAACTTAGTAACGTTTCGTCTGGAGCGACCTCAGGCTCTTAAGATCCATAATGTGTCCACAGATCTATGTTTAAGAAGTATGTAGTACCTTTAGAGCCGTCCCCTTTGCCGCTGGCCCCTATCATGGTTGATGGTAATCTAGAATTTAAAATGTCAAATATAATTGATTCTTGCTTTCTACATTGTTCTCTTCAATACTTGGTGCACTGGAGTAGTTACGGACCAGAGTAGAGGATATGGATTCCAGCATCTGATGTAAATGACACAAGATTGTTTAGTTAATTCCATGCTTTCCGACTGGATAAGCCTGGTCCTAAGTGTCTGGAGACCACTTGCAAAACAGGGGGAGTATTGTCACGGGTGTGTCATGGTTGACAGACAACCTTGTGGTCTCAAGCTACAAAAGGTTGCTGCATTTGGCTGCACAAATTGCTCCTTGATATTTCATCCTGTCCTCTGTGGTGTGAATAGACTCTTTTCAGATTTACTCTTTCCCCTTTAGGACCGTACGAAAAGCATTTCCATTCAGCTACTAATCATTGTCCCACCCTCTATGTTTTTATATACCTGCATTTCCCCTTGGTATGCTTCTGGTGATAGAGTAAAGGCCACGTCTCACTAAGCAACATCGCTAGCAACATCGCTGCTGAGGCACGACTTTTGTGATGCAACAGCGATGGTGCTAGCGATGTTGCTGTGTGTGACATCCAGCAACAACCTGGCCCCTGCTGTGAGGTCACTGGTTGTTGCTGAATGTCCTGGACCATTTTTTAGTTGTTGCTCTCCCGCTGTGAAGCACACATCGCTGAGTGTGACAGCGAGAGAGCAACATCTGAATGTGCAGTGAGCAGGGAGCCGGCTTCTGCGGACGCTGGTAACCAATGTAAATATCGGGTAACCAAGAAGCCCTTCCCTTGGTTACCCGATATTTACCTTGGTTACCAGCGTCCGCCGCTCTCACGCTGTCAGTGCCGGCTCCCTGCACACATAGCCAGACTACACATCGGGTAATCAACCCGATGTGTACTCTGGCTAGGAGTGCAGGGAGCCAGCGCTAAGCGGTGTGCGCTGGTAACCAAGGTAAATATCGGGTTGGTTACCCGATATTTACCTTAGTTACCAAGCGCAGCATCGCTTCCACGCGTCGCTGCGGGCTGGGGGCTTCTCACTGGTTGCTGGTGAGATCTGCCTGTTTGACAGCTCACCAGCAACCCGTGTAGCAATGCTCCAGCGATCCCTGCCAGGTCAGGTTGCTGGTGGGATCGCTGGAATGTCGCTTAGTGTGACGGTACCTTTACTGTTCCTCTCCTTAAGTCATCTTGGACATAAGTTGTTTGTTTTCCCCTATTTGTTTTCCCTGTGTGTTCCTTAGCACTTAGTGAGGTTGACTAGCACTCATCCTGCCAGTTCATTACCTAGGGCCCAGTTCAGGATCAGTCAGGGTGCAGGTATCCTGCTTGGTACATAGTTGCAGAACCTATCTAAGGATGTCAAGAAAGCCAGGGGCTATTGGAAGGATTTATAACAGGTCAACATCTTCCCCTCCCTAAAGGCCCCGTCACACTAACCAACATCGCTAGCAACATCGCTGATGAGTCACACTTTTTGTGACGTAACAGCGATCCCCTTAGCGACGTTGCTGTGTGTGACATCCAGCAACAACCTGGCCCCTGCTGTGAAGTTGTTGGTTGTTGCTGAATGACCTGGGCCATTTTTTGGTTGTTGGTGTCCCGCTGGGAACATGTCTGACACCGTATCAACAACCAGCAACTAGTTGGCGATTCAGAATTCAACGACGCAGGCGTGGTTTTAGGCCTCTCCCTCTTCAACTCCGATTGGTGGTCACAACTAAGCAAAAGGTCTCTCACGTCCGTCCTTCGTTCATACAGCTTTTCGGATCGTAGTAGAGACCTCCAAGCTTGCGTGCTGGTTTGCGGATCTTATTAACGGGATCTTTTATTAACGGCTTCTTCAACTCCAATTGGTGGTCACGATTGCGGCTTTGTTTGATTGAAGAAGTCAACGAGGTCGCACTTACGTTCTCTGTTGGCGGGATCGCACTAGAGACCTCCGTGCTTTCATCTTCCACCTTCTGATAGTTTTATATTACATATTTCTTTGGTAAGTATAATTTACGGTGTTGTTTGATTGATATCATAGTATTCTGCATTGTGTTCATGTTTTGACACTTACAAGCCTATACTGCTTGTTGTCAGTATTCATTATCTCTTTCTGCTGCATTTTATGTGTGTGTGTGATTAGAATAAATTTGTTCTTTTTTTGGTTGATATTTATATCATTTATCATTTTATTTTGCAGTTTGCACATCATGAACCACACCGAGCGTGCTGTTTTGGTTTCTGCATTGCTGCTTGAGGCAGCTCGGCAAGAAGATGAGGCACAGATGCGTTCAAAAAGAAGGCGTCGCATGTGGACCAGAGAGTGGCTGCTGAAGAGGTCCCAATTCTCCCACATGCGACTAGTCAGAGAGCTGCAGGAGAACAATCCTCATGATTTTCGGAATTATCTGCGCATGTCAGAGGAATCTTTCAAATTAATACTGGAGAGTGTCAAGCCATTTATTCAACGGCAGAATACACGAATGCGTGCTGCTGTCCCGGCAGAGGAAAGATTGGCCGTCACACTGCGTTTCCTTGCCACTGGACGCTCACTGCAAGACTTACAGTTTTCTGCAGCCATTTCAAGGCCACTGCTCAGTACTATAATTCCGGAGACATGTAATGCGATTGTCCGCAGTCTCAGGAGCTACATGCAGTTTCCCAAAACAAAAGAGGAATGGAAAAAGATTGCCTCTGATTTTGACCATCTTTGGCAGTTCCCTAACTGTGGTGGGGCTTTGGACGGGAAACATGTGAGGATCACCCAACCAGGGAACAGCGGATCCTATTTCTTCAATTATAAGGCCTATTTTAGCGTCATTATGATGGCCCTAGTTGACGCCAATTATGAATTTATAACTGTTGAAGTTGGCATGAATGGAAGAGTATCCGATCGTGGTGTTATAGAGCACACACGTTTTGGAGAGCGATTGGACAACTGTGAACTGAATTTGCCACCCAACTCTGAGACTAGAGACAACCTTAATTTTGTGTTTGTCAGTGATGAGGCATTCCCGCTTCACGCAAATCTTGTTAAACCTTTCCCTCAAAAAAGTCTGACGGTGGAAAGACGAATTTTCAATTATTGTCTGTCAAGGGCCCGTCGGGTTGTTGAAAACGCTTTTGGGATCATGGCCAACCGTTTTCGCGTTTTCCACACACCTATAAACATGAAGCTTGAATCAATAGACTATGTTGTTTTGGCCTGTTGCGTGTTGCACAACTTTCTTCGGCGGCGCGATGCTATTGGGTACTGTTCACCTGGCTTTGTGGACTCTGTAGACCCAACGAATGGGGAAGTGGAGCTTGGTGAATGGCGTCAAAACGATCCTACAATTGCAGGCCTTCAACCAGTCGTGCACGGCAGAACAAAGGATGATGCGAAGGCCTGCCGAGAAAACTACTGCCAATATTTTAATGGCCCTGGTGCAGTGACTTGGCAGCATCAGAATTTATAGTGGTATACTGATGTAATATAAACAATCCTTTCATTTTGTGTAATCATGTGTAATAAACCTAAAAATTTACTTTTTAAACTACTTGTTGTTTTTTGAAAAACTAATGGTCCATCCACGTACCATGTTTCCACAAAAAAAAGACAGTTTGTAGTGCTGCACTCTTTAGTGCGGTCTGCACGTAGACCCCGCTTTGGGTATGGGAGGGGATACATGCATAGCGCATGAAATCTGCTTTTGTTCTGCAGTGATTAGATAGATATATATGTATCTTTATCTCTCTATCTATATATACATATACTGTGTATATCTATATATATAATTGCCTTATTCTGTCTGTCTATCTGTCTGTCTGTCATGCTCCAAAATTGTGTCCTTACGGTGACACAAAGCTGATTGGCCGCTGGGCTAGCCATGGCCCCGCTCCCCCGCACGGATTGGCCGCTCGCCCAGGCTGCGCCCCCACACGGATTGGCCGGCCGCTCGCCCAGGCTCCGCCTCCCCCACAGATTGTCCTCTCGCCCCGGCACCTTGCACGCATTGGCAACTCGGCCACGCCCCCCTCGCAATACACGCTAGCTCCGGCCCCGCCCCCCACGCATTCCCCGACCCGACACGGTCACGGAGCCACGACTCCCCAGGTGAGTACTGTACCCCCGGGAGCCCACATCAGCGTACGCCGCCAACCCAGCTGACACATACCCTCGCATTGCTGGGGCTGGCCGACGTATGCTGGTGTGGGCTCCCGTGCGAGCGGGGGATGAGATACGTTGCTAACCATGGTAGCATAGTTACCGGCGCATCAAGGTCCTGCAGCGGCGGAACATACACACACGCACACACATAACAGCACACACACACATACACACACACATCAGATCACACTCACTCTCACACACACCTCACACACACATCACATCGCATCCACACACTCATAACATCCTGGGATATCGCTTGCTTCTCGGCGGCGATACTGTGCAGTGAGCTTCCCGGACCTGCCGGAGGATCACATGGCCAGAAGCATGTGGTATCTCCGGATGTTGTGAGTGTGAGCGCGTATGTGTAATATCGTCAATGTGTGTGTGCACGAGTGTATGCGATCGGGTGTGTGTGAGTGTATGCGATCGTGTGTGTGTGAGTGTATGCGATCGTGTGTGTGTGTGTGTGAGTGTATGCGATCGGGTCTGTGAGTGTCGGCAGAGGAGCACGGCCTGCTGGAGGAGGCTGGGAGGAGAGAGGCTGATCCTGGGGAAGGCTGGGATGGGGAAGCCGGGATGGGGGAGGCTGAGAGAAGAGAGGCTGATGCTGGGGGAGGCTGAGGCTGGGGTAGGCTGGGAGGAGAGAGGCTGATGCTGGTGACCGAAAAGGCTGATGCTGGGAGGAGAGAGGCTGATGCTGGGAGGAGAGAGGCTGATGCTGGGGGAGGCTAAGGCTGGGGTAGGCTGGGAAGAGAGAGGCTGATGCTGGGAGGAGAGAGGCTGATGCTGGGAGGAGAGAGGCTGATGCTGGTGCAGCATGGGGGATGGAGAATGTTTGGGAGTGCGCAGCATGGCGGATGGAGCACGTTTGGGAGTGCGCAGCATGGGAGATGGAGCACGATGGGGAGTGCGCTGCATGGGGAATGGAGCACGATGGGGAGTGCACACCTCCCCTCAACACACACACACGCGCGCACTGCACATCACAACACACACACATACTGGGAACCACAAACAACTGCCCTACACAGACACCCACACACACAGACAACGCTGCACACACACAACACCCAACACACAATCACCGCAGCATACACAAATATACGCACATACCGCACAACACACACATTGCACAAAACATACCTCCCCCCAAAACACACCACACACACACAAACCGCGCTACACACACACACACAATGCTACAGACACACAGTGCTCCACCAACAACGCAACACACAAACAACACCGCTCTCACCCCCCGCCACACCCAGACAACACCCAGAACATGTACAGCCCCTACACAAACACTTGGTAATCCGCACCGTCGCAGCTACAGCCACACAATTGTGCACACTCACACTTCTGGACCCCGAGAGCGTCATTGGCTATGTTTAGAGGGGAAATTTTAACCCCGCTCTTTACAGTTACTCGCCCAAAAACCTGCCTCCATTAAAGCGAATGGAGCTCGGAGCCACAGTGCAGCCAGAACTTCAGAAGAATGCGCAGCCACGCCCTTATATGGAATGTTGGCGTGTCACGCTTTTACTAACGGGGTCGTAGTAGCATCACGGAATCTGCGACCAAAACGACATCCCTTTTGCGTTTTTTCTATGAACATGGTTTGGGAACACGCAGTTGGTGCTAAAGCGAATCTTGACGCACCGTATGCGTCATGGCGGGAGTCCGTACCTGTAGTATTTCCTCTGGTGACCGGCTTCACTGATTTGTAGTTGAAAGTGACATTTTCACTTTCACCTTCAATCATAATAACAATTCTAATATGTCACCAGTCAAACTTGGAGAAATGTTAAAATCCAGCCATGATCAAAGATGCAATATCTTTTGACATTGGCTGGAGCAGGGTTCACCGCCCCACCACCAATCTGATTGCAGCTAGCGTCCATGTGACACTATGCATCCAATCATGCAAGGAGGCGTGCCCGTTGGCGACGCACCTGCGTTGCCTAAGTAACCGCAACTGCGTCCGATAATTAAACATGGCGGCACGCAGGCGAGCTGCAGCTTGGGGGGAGGCTGAGGTCCGGTTTTTGATAAGGGAAGTGGATGCTCGTGACTATAATTGTCATGAGTCGCATGAGCATCCACTTCTCCATAAAAAATCAGTGTTGAGGAGGATCCAGCGAGGTCTGAGGAGAAGATTCCATGTGGAAAGGACTTCTTCACAGATCCGTAAAAAACTTGCGGATCTGCGTTACCGTTCAAGCGACCGGATCTCAGCCATACGGGCAGAGAGGATGCGTAATCAAGGTGGGTGTAGAAGGTTGGGCCTAGGGAATGTATAATGGTATTAAATGTATATATGTATGTATATATATATCTATATATAATGATATAGATATATAGATATAGACATATAAGGCCCCCTTCACACGTCCGTGAAAAAACATGTACGTGTGTTACGTCCGTTTTTCGATTCCGTTTTCCGTTTTTGTGTCCTTTTTTTTGTGTCCGTGTGCCATCTGTGTGAATGACGTATGCTAGCCGTGTGTGCTTGTTGGTTGTCCGTTTATGCGTGTGAGAAATAACTGTCGTGTGTATGTGTTGTCCGTCTGAATTTATGCGTGTTTCTGATGCACAATGTCATAGATACATACCCACTGACAGCAGAGAGTCGCGCATAGAGAATGAACTGTGGTGAACTTAACCCAAATTCATTGTCATACCACGGCTGTGTCTGGTTGTCGCGTCCTGATTTGCGGTCACCCGTGAAGGACTCACCGGTGAACGCTAATCCTCAGTGTAACTGAATGGAGTACCCCTCTCTCATACTCACCGTTCCCCGATCACCGGAGCGCGGCTCTGCACGGCTGTTCTCTAAACTCCGGCGGCTTTTCCTCTTTAAGGCTATGTGCGCACTGGGAAATGGAATTTTCTTGAGAAAATTCCGCATGCTCTCAAAGATTACCGCACCCGCGGTAAAAAACCGCGGGAAACCGAACCCGAAAACCGCATGCGGTTTGCTGCGGTTTTACCGCGGTATTATTCGCGGTATTGCCGCTGTTTTGCCGCGTGCGGGTTGGGATGTGCTTTATTGCATTCAATGCAATAAAGCACATTGAAGAAAAAAAAATAAAAAAAAAATCATTTAATTATTAGATAGTAGATAGACAGAAGAATAGATAGAGGGATAGATAGATAGACAGACAGATAGATAGATAGAGGACAGATCGTTGCATTTCCCACGGTCGGCATGGAGTTCACATTACCGGCCGTGGGAAATGACCGGTAATTACCTCTGCTGTCTGCTGCTTTCATTCAGCGCTGTGTCTGTGACACATCGCGGCTGGATGTCAGCAGTGCAGGACCCTGTGGATTACGCCGGAGCGGTGGATTACGCCGGAGCTTTGTTTCGGGGGGGTTAATAAAATGGTGAACGAGGCTTGTTTGTTTTATTTAAAATTAAGGATTTTTCGGTGTCTGTTTTATTATAAATATATATTTTTATAAATATAATAATATATTTATAAATATGCAGCGGAGCCCACGTTCTTTTTTTTCTATATTTCCGTTTTCTTTCTATGTGTGTTCTATGTGTCTGTGTCTATGTGTTCTATGTCTGTGATGTGTTCTGTGTCTGTGATGTGTGTGTGTGTTTACTCTGCACGGCTTCCTCTTCCTGTAATGACATCACTTCCCTGCAAAACCGCAGACAAGCGATGCACATTACCGGAGGTAAACCGCGAAATACCGCAGGGAATAACGCAGGAAAACGCAGTGAACCGCACAGAATTTGCTGCCTGCGTTATTCCCTGTGGGATTTCATGATTAACATTGGAGTCAATGGAGTGAAATCCTGCAGCGATGTGCGGAAAAGAAGTGACATGCACTTGTTTTTGCTGCGGGATTCCCGCAGCAAAACATGCAGCTGTCACATTCCGCCCAGTGCGCACAGGATTTTTTTTCTCCATAGGATTTGCTGGTGATTCACTGCAGAGATGTTATGAACATTTTCTGCAGCGAAACATGCAGCAAATCCGCGGAAAATCCGCGGCAAAATCCGTTAAGTGCGCACATAGCCTAAAAAAGCTGGCCGCTCATTAAACAATCTCGTATTCCCTGCTTTCCCCACCCACCGGCACCTATGATTGCTTGCAGTTAGACACTCCCCCACGCTAATAATAAGGGGTAATAAGGAGATTGTTTAATGAGTGGCCAGCTTTTTTCAAAAGATGAAAAGCCGTTGGAGTTTAGAGAACAGCCGTGCAGCGCCGAGCCGGTGATCGGGGAACGTTGAGTATGAGAGAGGGGGGAGACTGACCGACAGACAACGAGAGAGGGACAGACAAGACAGAGAGAGACCGACAGACATAGAGACCGACTGACGTATTGAGGGACATTGAGGGACATTGACAGACATAGGCAGGAAAACAATGAATGACCGGCATCACTAGAAAAAAGCACAAAACGTACACGGAGCATACAGAGATGCATCCGTGTCACGTATTGTGCGCACATAACCATTGACTTTCATGGTGTCCACGTGTGCGTGTCCAATGCAGTAAACGGACATGCTTCCGTGCAAAACGGAAACACATACGGATCACAGACACACGAACATTCTGAAATAACGCAGGTGTGACCTCAAACATAGATTAACATTGGTGCACGTTTGGCCGTGTCTCCGGTACATACGGAAACGGGCCAAACACGGACGTGTGAAGGGTGCCTAACACATACATATAATAGGTATATACATATACTTATCTATATAGATAGATATATTGATTATATATATATATAGATAGATAGATAGATATATGTATGTAATAAGGTTAATTCTTTTCAGGACCACAGCAGGAACTACCAGAGGACCATGAGCCCCCGGAGGATCCAGAGCCCCCAGAGGTGCATGAGCCCCCGGAGGATCCAGAGGAGCATGAGCCCCCAGAGGATCCAGAGCCCCCAGAGGTGCATGAGCCCTTGGAGGATCCAGAGGAGCATGAGCCCCCGGAGGATCCAGATACCGCAGAGGACCATGAGCCCCCGGTGGAGCTAGAGCCCCCGGTGGAGGAAGAGCCCCCTGCTGGATCGGCTTCCGGTAATTGTTTCACATAACATAAGCTCCATATAAATTGCAAAACATAAAGCTGTCATGTACTATTAAATGTTGTTTGTTTGTATAGGCGGTATTCCAACCACATCAGGGTCCATCAGTCCCTCTGTGTCCGACGAGGAGGAAAGCCGTAAGTGTTTAACATGAATCTCGTATGTCTGTTAATACTAAGCATAAACAAAAATTATAATTTAAAACCTTTACCATTCCCTCCACAGGAATCCCAACTTTGGCAGACCTCGTCTCTTCTCACTCCAGTATTCTTGCTGCGCAGAGAAGAATTATATTTGCACAGAGGAGACTGATGGCCAAGCTCGACCATCATGCTCTGATGATGTCCCGTTATGCGGCTGGCCAAGCGGAGGGCAGCAGGCATTAATTTTCTTCCCAACAATGTTTGTTTTTTTAATTCCAGTAACCCTACCCTACACAATATGAAGGGCCGTGCACCCTCTCAAGCCTGCTTACAAACAGCAGGCTTCCTAAACAGTTGATGTTGCTACCTGAATATTTTTGTGTTTTAATTTACATGTTTTATAAACATTTTACAATGTATATCTGCTGTTTGGTAGTTGTCATTTCAAAAAGCAAGTAAACATGTATCATCACTCACAATCATTATATTACATGTATGCATCTGTATACATGCACCAACCCATCTGCATCCCGCCTTTGGCCTGGTAGTAAGCAGCGGTGGCCGGAACCGTGCTCGTACTTACTGTGGAGTGAGTTGTCGGTGAGGGCACCCGTGGGTTGTGGTGACTGATGGTGAGACGGTTAGGGGAGGTGTAGTCCCAGGTGTATGGGAAAAATGGCTGGGGAAGGTGACGTGCCGAGTTGGACCGGCGGTAAATGGTGTACTCACAGTTCACAAGAATTACACACAGAGTCCCGTGTAGCAAACAGGGGTCCCTCCCTCTTGCACTCAGTGTTTGTGTCTTTAACTGGTACATACATACATACACACAGCCACATATATCCATAGTCAACATCCACCGATGCTGCCGATACATGTCCGGGTCCTGGGGCAAATCCTCCGATCTTGTTTTCTTCCCGTAGTATGATCCATTGTGCAGAAGCGCAGGTGAAGTTGCGAAGTACCTTCCTGACGTCACCACGTTAAGTGACCGCACGTGCGTCACTGGTCCTTCCACTCCCTGTACCTATACGGCGTGAATGCCCACTGGATGATTGCACGGTGATCGAAGGCTTCCCCAGGACACGAACATGGATTGGCAGCATCAGGGTTTTGGTGGACATGGTGAGTATGGATCTAAATGCAAAACTTCAAACAGATCTATTCCTCCAAGCTAAATGCAGTCCTACTGGAACTATTCATGGAGACCACAAAAATGAGGTATGGAAAACTTTTTATTGTCAGTGTTGTCATGTCTACACCCAAAAACACTGATGGGCAATAATCACACAAATAAACATAAAAAACAATTTTTTAAACAAACAAAAAAAAAATATTATCGGCCGCCCTGTTGTTGGGATGCCACATATTTGGCCAGCTGCACTCCGTGCTGCTTAACTGCTGTGTGCAGTGTGCGCTGTGCCGCTGCCAGTGTGCGCTGTGCTGCTGCCACAGTGCGCAGTGTCGCCATAATCCTCGTGTGTGAGGCCTGAAGGTCTTCTAATGTTGTTATTTCTATGGAGGGAATGGTACAACTTAAAAAGGCAAATTATATGTAGATATATCATTTAGAGGTACATGTTTGTTGTTAAAACTTACGGTTTGGGTGTTCCTCCTCATCCGGTAAAGATGGGCTGAGGTTCCACCCGAATCCTCTGGCATCACCTTCAGCGGCTAGGGTGAGACAAAACACTTCATAGTACATCATAGCTGGAGAGACTGCTTTATACATGGAGGACTGTAGAGGCTGGCTGCATAATTATACATGGAGGACTATGGAGGTGTATTCTAATATATGATTGGTTATGTGGGACCCTTTATACTCCTTGTAAAGGGGGCTTTACACGCTATGACATCGCTAATGCGAACTCGTTGGGGTCACGGGATTGGTGACACACATCGTTGCAAAAACATGCAAAATTGCTCATCGGTGACATGGGGGTCCATTCTCAAATGTCGTTACTGCAGCAGTAACGAAGTCGTTCCTCGTTCCTCCGGCAGCACACATCGCTCCGTGTGACAACGCAGGAACGAGGAACCTCTCCTTACCTGCCTCCCGGCTGCTATGCGGAAGGAAGGAGGTGGGCGGGATGTTACTTCACGCTCATCTCCGCCCCTCCGCTTCGATTGGGCGGCGGTTCATTGACGCGGCTGTGACGTCCCTGTGACGCTGAACGAACCGCCCCCTTAGAAATGAGGCGGTTCGCCGGTCACAGCGACGTCGCCGGGCAGGTACGTATGTGTGACATGTCTGGGCGATGTTAGGCGGCACGGGCAGCTATTTGCCCGTGTCGCACAACAGATAGGGGCGGGTACCCACACTAGCAATATCGATACCGATATCGCTGCGTGTAAAGAGGCCTTAAGGCTATGTGGGGGCCATTATTGCATTTTGACAACGAAATAGAAGGGGGACAAAGATACAATCAGGGGATGGGGATGTTTTGTGCTGAGGGAAAAAGGCTCTTTCCTTCAGCACCCAGCTTTCCCATGATGTGCTATACATCTTTCACTAAGCACCCAGCTTTCCCAGTCTCTGATATGGGAAAGCTGGGTGCTGAGTGAAAGATGTATAGCAGAGCATGGGGAAGCACTTTGCCGAGGACAAGATGGATATCAGAACATAGGAAAGCTGGGTGCTGATAGAGGGATTTCAGATCATGGGAAATCTGGGAGCTGTGGGTAAGATAGCTCTATAGTGTCAAAGTTATATGCCCCTATTTTTAACTTTAAAAATTACCGTAAGGCAAACCTGCTCCGATGACATGAAGTGGGGAGGTAGAGACTGAAGGTGGCTCCGGCTGGTGCTCCGCCTCTGCTGGTGGATCCTGCTGTGGCTCCGGGTCTGGTGTAGGCTCCAGCTGTGGCTCCAGGTCTGGTGGAGGCTCCAGCTGCGGCTCCGGGTCTGGAGGTGGGTCCTGCTGGTGCTGCGGCTCTGTATAAAATTATACCTTGTAATATTTGCACATGGTGGTAACTCACAATAAGTACTCTTGTGGTACTACTCATGTGCTGTGTCTCATGTGGGTGTAATTACTCATGTGGTACTACTCATGTTAAAGAGCCACCATATACTGGGCAAACCAATGTTAACACTGGTGCTGAGCGGACCCGGACTGTTAGGCTATGTGTGCACGTTGCGTACAGTCACTGCAGAAATTTCTGCAGCGATCTGAAGAGCACACGTGCGCTTTAAATCGATGCAGAAATGTCCGTAGTGAAAGCCGATTCCATGCGCTCTGCCTGCAGCTCCTCCCATAGACAGAGCAGGAGCTGCCGGCAAAGCGCAGGAAAGAAGTGACATGTCACTTCTTTTTACGCAGCGCTTCGGCAGTAGCAGAAGCGCTGTGCTCTAAAACGCCACGTGCGCACGGCCCCTGCACAATCTCCATAGACTGTGCATGGTACGCCGGACGCATGCAGTTACGCTGCACTGCAAAGCGCAGCGTAACTGCATGGATTTAGGCAACGTGCGCACATAGCCTTAACGTCCAGATCCGCAATGTTTATGCGCTATCCCCGGGCCAGACCCCATTGACTTATATGGGCACTGGATTACGGCGCAGATCGGACTCTTTTATAAATATGTCAGTCAGTGATCCGCCAGCCCCAATATTGTTGGACATTCAAACAAGTTTAGTTAACACCACTCACCAGGTTGGAGCTGGCTCTGAGAACGGATGCTAGCAATGCGGTTGCTAGACCTGTAACGCAGATCTGAGAGCTTCTTCCTTATTTGTGTAGTTGAACGCTGCACCCCAAATTTACTCAAAAGGCCCCTACTAATCCTCCTCAGCACTGCCTTCTTGTGGAGCACAGGATGGACATGGTGTCCAACACAATCATAATCTCTGCTGTCCACATTTTTAATTAGATATATTACTTCTGCCTCTCCCCAAGCTGATGACCGACTTCTAGCTGCCATATTTCAGTAGGCCACAACAACAACATTAGACCCGCCCAACTCAAATCAGCGCCGTCCAATAGAATTCTAACGTCGACGCAAAGGACTTGCGTGACGCAATTGCGACCAAGAATGAAAACCGGGGACGCAGCTGCGTTCGGTACGTGACATGAAATCAGCGATTCGTGCTAGTTTCATGTATTTTTAACACGATATAATAACGTCTGCGTCGGCCATTCTGAATTGTCCGGCCATTCTGATTTGTCATTCTCTATAGTGGCCACTGATGCGTTGTCATTCTCTGATTGGCGGCCACTGATGCGCTGTGATTGGACGACTGATGCGCTGTGATTGGATGACCCTGTCTCTATATAAAAGGGAGCGAATTAGCGATTCCAAATGCATTCATCTGGATTTACCTCTGCGTTCCCATCTGAGTCGCAAGTCTGTTCTTTGTGGATCTAAACCATCTACTACTTACTTTGCAAGGTATGTTTGCGAGCTCAAATTGAGATCGTAGTTGCGTTCTTGTATTAATTATATTACTTTTTAAATATTTAATAGTGTGATATATTATATATTTGTTAATATCAATTCTATGCAATCATGATTGTGTTCTGCATTGTGCTAAGGCTTTTTAGGCTTGCAAGCAAATGGAGGCCTAGGTTTCTATTTGTGTACATAAGCTTTGCCAAGGGCAACCCTTGTTGATTGCCATATTCTTCCAATGCTTGGGCATTTCTAATGTGGTTTATGATTTTTCAGATATGCTTTTGTTAGGCTGACCTAACGGTCACAGCTGTTGCCACCGATGTCCGAATGCAGAGAGGGTACCGGTGACCCCCCTCTGCCCTCCCTTTAGCCTTCAATGAAAACAGGCAGACACCGTTATACACGTAAAGGCTAGGAGACGTGCGGCTCCGAATAGAAAGAAACTGTATTATTTTGTTTACATTACAAGGTTATACAGATTTGATTAGGGCGTAACTATGCAGCATACATATTCATTAAAGGCGTGAATTACATATTCCCAGCAAGAGAAATTAACATAATGACTTATGCTCCCATAATAAACTGTTGCGTTCTTATTCCCATAACAAGATGTTTGTCAGTCATTTCTAAGTCAAAACATTCTGTGTCCTTGAAGTTGGTCTCACAGTTTATTACGCAAATAAGTCTGGTTTGGTCTTGCCAGGGAGAATGAATTTCTATTATTTTTCTAAGTCAGTGGAAAAGGTTAACTCTTTCCTCACAATCCCCCCTATTGGCGTGATTGATGGACAGGGGGCCATCGAGAAGCTGTGGACTATAAAGCGAGCAGGCTAGTCTCCAGATACTTTCTGAGCCGCGGGTTGCTCAGGGAGTGTCGTCTCACATCCGTCACCCAGGACTGCCTGCATGCCTCTCGATAGGAGTCTCATCATGATACGCCAAGGTGATTTCTAGAGGAAAGAGTAGAGAAGAGAAAAAGGCATATTAGTGATTTCATACGGGTGCTGAATAATCATTGTATCTACATTGCTTCAAGCAGCGGGAAAACAAAGCCATTAGCAACTTGAACACTACATAAGCAACTAATAAACAGAGTAATACTTGGAACACTGATTGCAGTATCCCCATGAACCATCCTCCTATTCCCTTAAACCAGTTTGCAGGGTTGAACATTGAAAAGGTATTGCTCCACCAAGCATCTGAGCTTCTGAGTACCTCCTCATCATGTTTTTTCCTCAGCTTTTGTATCTCAGTTAAACTGGCTTGGGCTCTTAAGGTTCCTCTTGGATCTATGTAGTGACAACAGCTGGGGCCTACTACTTGGCACATCCCCCCTTGGGCTGCAGTGAGGTAATCCAGTACCAAAGTATGTTGGTTGGTTACAATGATTAATTGTCTCTGTATGGCAATGGTACTATTTACTGCTTGGAGAACCTCAAAAATTTGATCATCAAGATAGTCAGTGCTGTCCACCAACTTATCATACATCTGCATTATCATGGGATAGATAAAAAGAGAACTGAAAAATTTGTTGACATGACTCATTTGAATCACATGGGGTCGGCCACTAGGCCTGTCTTTGTTGTCTGCCACTCTCTTTACCAGTAGGTGGAGAGGCATTTTCCCTGCCGGTATATCAGTGGTATTGATAATGAAGGTGGCAGGGGTCAAACGGGCCAAGGTGCAGGTGCCATTTACTCCTACTGGTAGCCATTTGTAGGCGTTGTAACCACAAACCCAATAGGTTTGCGGTGGGAGATCCCAGATGGCTGAATGTTGTAATATGAGGCGATGTACTATATCTATAAAGGCCGATATGTTTCTGAGTATACACCATCCGGGAAGTTGGCCTAGGGGACTACAATACCCTGCGGACGGTTCACCACAGGTTTCTCGGCCAGGCACATATGGGTCAGAATCATTGCACCATAAATTTCCGGGTTGGGAGTAACAAGTATCATTTGTGCCTTCTGGAAACAATGAATTGTATACCCACCCATGGTCATGCAGATGTCTCTCTAACAGCAAGGGTTTAAATGCATCTGTACTGTCAGAGGTTCGCCCAAAACTTATTTTGATTCCTTCTGTTGGAATCTTGCCCATAATAGGTGTTTTTGTGTAATTACGGGGTACCCAGCTGCTTCCTTCAAAGGCTAAATATTGCTGGGTTCCGGGAAGGCCAGTAGTAAGATTGCCTTGCCACCAGGGGAAATCCACCCACCCTACTATTGGTATGGGCACACTAGTGTTCCACAGTTTTTGATACTTGGTGTCATTGACTGATAATCTATTGTAACAGCCTCCCCATTGAAACACTTCGTTTATTGGGACTGGTATGGCTAAGTATGGCATGGAAGAGGCTGTCACAGGTGCGTGTGTACATATCCAGCAGTCTGTGATCTCAAGTTTTTCAGCTAACACTTCATGATGGGTCTCAAATGTATTCTGCCGTGGTGTAGAAGGCCCCAAAAAGGGAGTACACATAGAAATACTTATCAGCGGTATTAGGCCTTCTTGCAGTGGCTGGCATGGACCCATGTCGATCTCCCCTCGAGTTTGACGGAGGTTGGAGTGGTCAGCTGGACAGTCAAAGGCCCTTCGAATCGTGGCTCAAGGGTCTTTCTCACGTGCTTCTTTAGGTAGACCCGGTCACCAGGCTTTAGGGAGTGGGTTCCTGGAACAGCATCAGGATCAGGTAGAGAAGAGTAGACCCTTTGGTGGGTTTCAGTTAGTCTCTTCTGCAGGGAAACAACATAAGACGTTAGGCTATCACATTGCAGGTGTAACTCCTGCGGGAAGTAGCATCCTAATCTGGGTGCACTACCAAAGAGTATTTCAAATGGTGAGAGCCTGTGCTTTCCCTGCGGGGTAGTCCTTATAGAGTAAAGAGCTATGGGGAGACATTCTGTCCATGGTCTACCAGTCTCCTCCACTGCCTTGGCTAGTTTGAGCTTTAGAGTCCCATTTAACCTTTCCACTTTCCCTGATGACTGTGGGTGGTAAGGTGTGTGTAAGGCTGACTGAATGCCTAACAGGGCACAGGTGTTCTGGAAAACTTGTCCAGTGAAATGAGTACCTCGGTCTGACTCTATGACTTCAGGGAGTCCAAACCGGGGTACCAGCTCACAGGCCAATTTCTTTGCTGTAATACGGGCCGTGGCTGAGCTGACAGGGTAGGCCTCTGGCCATCCTGAGAAGAGGTCTACACAGACAAGTACAAACTCGTAGATGCCATGTCTTGGCAACTGTATATAGTCTATTTGTACTCTTTGGAATGGGGCAAACGTCTTTGGCATGTGTCTTTGCGGGGTTTTAGTTAGCTGGCCTGGATTGTGTTGTTGACAGATGTGACAATCCTTTATTCTCTGGGAGGCGTATTGTCTGAAGCCGGGGGCTACCCAATATGGTTGCATCTGGTTCATGATTGAGTTTGTGCTTCCATGTGTGGGGTAGTGGAGTACTTGGAAAATGGCAGGGAACCAACTGCGTGGCAGGACGGGAAGTCCGTTTAGGCGCCAAATCCCCTCCACCTTTTCTGCCCCCTTGGCCCGCCATCCGGCCTTTTCTTCCTCAGAGGCGTTTTCTTGTGTCTCAAAGAGGTTCTGCATTTCTTCCTCCGTCGTTGACACTGTTTCCGTCTCCTTCAAAGGGAGTAAGGCTGCTTGTTTTGCTGTTTGGTCGGCCAAGCGATTTCCCCTTGCCTCGGGTGTTTGAGCCTTGGTGTGGGCAGCAACCTTTATGATTGCTAGCTGTTTTGGTATCAAGGCTACTTCCATTAGTTTCTTCACTGAGGCTCCATGCCTGATGGGATTTCCTGTTGCTGTGAGGAATCCTCTAGTCTGCCAGATAGTGCCAAAATCGTGCACAATGCCGTGTGCATAGGCTGAGTCCGTGTAGATGTTCGCTGTTCGTTCTTCCAGAAACTCAATTGCCCAAATGAGGGCAAGAAGTTCTGCTTCTTGAGCAGATATGCGTGGAGGTATCTGTTGTTTGGCTAGGACTGCATATAGAGTCACTACTGCAAATCCGGTGTGGAACTTGCCTGCTTCATCAGCGTATCTGCTACCGTCCACAAAAAGTTCAAAGTCTGGATTTGTAAGCGGTGTTGCCTGAATATTGTGCAGGGGCTTTGCCTCATGTTCAATGAGTTCCTGACAATCATGATCAAATGGTGCGCTGGTACGTTTGTCACTCTCTTCTGTCCTCTCTTCTGTCCCCCCTTCTAAACTTGTGAAGATCAGCAGATCAGCAAGGTTTAGACTTGTAACTCGAGCAAATGAGATGTTTGGGGGTAGCAACAGCGTGCACTGGAGTCTGACTTGTCTTGCCATGGAAAGATGTTTCAACTGCACTTGATTGAGAACAGCATAGATGTCATGGCTGGTAAGGATGGTAGTCGGGAAATCTAGTGAGATTTCAGATGCTTTCTGCAGTATGTTTGAAACTGCTGTAACAGCACGGACACAGGTTGGTGCTGCTCTGGTAACGTTGTCGAGTTGAGAGGAGTAGTACCCGATTATGTGATGTTTGTCTGTCTTCTGGGTGAGTACTCCTACGGCAAATCCTTGAAGCTCTGCTACGAACAGATTGAAGGTGAGATCATAGTTTGGTAGTGCCAGAGCAGGTGCATCAATCACTAGTTCCTTGAGCTTTTGAAAATTTTATTGAGCTTCTTCTGTGAGGGAGAAAGGAATATTCTTTGTGCAATCATACAGCGGTTGCATGAGTAGCGATGCATTGGGAATCCACTGTCTGCAGAAAGATATTAGCCCTAAAAATCCTCTGAGTTGTTTGAGATTTCTAGGAATGCTTGCTTTCCTGATAACTTCTTGTCTGTCCGGGCTGAGGTGTTTTTGTCCCGCAGAAAGGCAATGACCCAAGAAAGTGACCCTCGTTTTGCAGAACTGCAACTTATCTCTGCTCGCTTTGCATCCTACTTCTGCCAGAAAGGTAAGAAGACTTATTGAAGCCGTTTTACAGATTTCTTCATTAGGGCAACACAGTAGTAAATCATCCACGTACTGAAGAAGGACACAGTGCTCAGGGGGTTCCCAGCCCCGAAGTACATTGCTCATTGCCTGAGTATATAGCGTAGGAGAATGTTGCATACCTTGAGGCAGGCGTGTCCATGTATATTGATTTTGCTTGTGCGTGAATGCAAAGAAATCTTGGCATGCTGGGTCCAGTGGTACTGAGAAAAAAGCATTAGCAAGGTCTATGACCGTGTAATGGGTGGATGTAGCCGGCACCTGTGTAAGCAGCGTATGTGGATTTGGTACAACAGGGGTGAGGGGCTCCAGTATTGAGTTCACTGCCCTCAGATCGTGTACCATCCGGTACGTAACTGGATCACCTTTTTTTACTTGTCTCTTCTTAACAGGAAACAACGGAGTGTTGTAAGGAGACTTAGTAATTCTGAGGGCTCCAGACTTCAACAGTTCTTTTATCTGGTAATCTAGGGCAGCTTCCTGTTGAACATTAAGAGGGTATTGTCTCAGCTGCGGTGGTATAATTCCAGGCTTGACTGAAACCTTTACGGGGGGCACGGGTAGTGTGCCGAGGTCAGTTTTTGATGTGGACCAGAGTTTTGCAGGAACTTGTAGAAGTATTGGGTCCGTGTTTACTTCATGTGTAACTTCAGATTCTGGTTGGTCTTCTATCATCTGAAGAGTGCACAGGATTTCTTCTGGGATATCTTCTGGAATTTGCAGGATAGCAGATCCATCTTCATTGTAGACAATCTGAGCTTGCAGTCTTGATAGTAGATCTTCTCCCACTAGGGCATCTCCACCCAGGGGGGACACTAAGAATTTAGACACGAACATGTGTGGTCCCAGTTTCACCTTCAGTGGATGTGTTATTGGGATTATCTGGGCTTGTCCATCAAATCCGGATACTACTGTAGCTTCAGAGGAGATGGATCCTTCAGGCACCAGATTCTTGGGGAGTACGGAGCGAGAGGCTCCTGAGTCCACTAAAGCTCTTATTTCCTTGTTGCCAATGTGAAGGGGGACATGTATAAATGGACCTCTGGCATCCCTATCCCGTGCTGCCGCAAGTCAGGCAGTCTTCTCCTCCTGACTCTCGGGTCGGTTTTGAGTGTCCCTCTTCTTCTTTCTACAGTCTCTGATCACATGTCCTTTGATTCCACAATAGTAGCAGGTCGGTGCCTTCTTTCTTGTACCTTCTGGCTGGCCGTCCACTGCTGCTATGACAACTTTCTTGTTGCTCCTTTTATCCTTTGCGTCGGTTTCTAAGCCACTTGCTTTGTTGACTAGAAGATCTATGTCTTCCATGTTCCTCCATTCTGGGCAGCACGCTTTCAATCTTTCTGCCAGAGGTGCATGTATTCCATCCATGAAGGATCTTACCATCAGGCGACGTATTGCACCCGCTTGTAAGTCCAGCCCTTCATCTGCGAATGACTGCATCAATCTGTAGTAAAATGAACTGACATTCTCCACAGGACCTTGATGCACTGGTCCCATTGTGCCCTTAGTTCTTTGCTCCTGGGCGCAGAAGAGATTGAGTCTTATCATGAAGTCTTGGCCCGATTCCACATTACGGGTATCGTCCGGAGCATGTCCTGCCAGGTGGGCAGTGAGTTTGGCATACAGTTCGGGAGACATTTTAACTCTACACAAACCTTCCATGTCCAACCAAGTACTTCTGTAGGAGACCTGTATTTGGTTCAGGTAACGTGAAAAACTGACTGGGTTTCTAGTCGGGTCTGGAGCATTTTGCAGGAAAGCAATCTGCTCGGTTGGAGTCCAGGGTACGTAGTCTTCATACGTACGGGGAACTGCATCTCTGGGAGCATCTGGGTTTTGTAGATTAACAGGTGGTCTTATCAGGACTCTTCTTTCCACTACGGGATAAAGAGGCACTGGTGCTGTGGCTTGTAGCTTGTGCTGTGGAGCTCCACAGGCTAGGCATTTTTCACTCCAGTCCGGATTTTGTTGGCTACAGTTTGTGCAGGTCCATTCCGGGGATCCTGCTATTTTTGGAGTCGTTCCAGGAGTAGCTGACAGGTACGGAGGAGGCTGGTGATCCTTATTAGCTTGCTTCCCAGCTTCTTCCCATGTGTCTGATTCTTCATGGTATATCCAACCTTGATCGTGGGCTGTTTTTGCCATGTCAGAAAGAGTTCTGATCAGTTTAGTCCATGATTTATCTGCTATCACTCCTGCTCTAGTAGCTGTTATTGTATTCCATTTGTTGGGGTCCAATTGATCCTTTCCCTTCAATCCAAATGTCTTAAAAAACTTCCTTGGACTGACTGGCTGTTCTTTTGCCATGATAACACGTAATGAGATGTTGCAGGGTGCATCCAGCTCTTCTGTCTTTTGATATTCCTTGTCCCATTCTTCGTCTATCTTCTTCAGCTTTTAGACCCTTGAACGTCCTTTGGACTAAACCTACCTATCCTGGAGATACTCAGAGACTAACTCCTTTTGTATTCCTACCTAAGGTGAGGTCTAGAACCACCTTTCCTGGAAGTACCCAGAGACTGACTCTTAATCTGTATTCCTACTGAAAGGTGGTGTCCTAACTGTTCAGAGGGGGCTGAGAATGTTGAATGGCGCTGGGTTGCCCTTCTTGTACCACAGGTACACTCTATATCCGATGGCAATGGCAAACAGGGCTATTCCCACTAACACTAGGGCAGTGAATATCACATCCATTGAACAGAGCAGGTACACTATTCCCTTTCAACACTCACTGATGTATGGAATCTATGACAACCAACAAGAACAACAGCACAGAAGTAAAGCGCAGGAGAGCAGACACGCGACACACGGAGAGGCAGAGAAACACAGAGAAACGAACAAGCAAACAACCAAACAAGGCACAGAAAACATCAGCTGGCAAGGCTCTCTCAGAGTTCAGTAGAAACCCGCCAATAACCCAGTATCTACTCACAGTGCACCTTTTGCGCGTTGAGGAAGGAACTGAACAGAGATGGGGAGCATAAAGAGAAGAATAAGGTTCAACTCTTACCTGGCCAGGTGTTTCTGGTCCCCACGTCTGGTCACCTCCTCCTCGGCTTGGCAAGACAGTCCACTGCGTCCTGGGATTACAAACACGGGTCCCTGCTTTTCGGGCGCCAGATAATGTTAGGCTGACCTAACGGTCACAGCTGTTGCCAGCGATGTCCGAATGCAGAGAGGGTACCGGTGACCCCCCTCTGCCCTCCCTTTAGCCTTCAATGAAAACAGGCAGACACCGTTATACACGTAAAGGCTAGGAGACGTGCGGCTCCGAATAGAAAGAAACTGTATTATTTTGTTTACATTACAAGGTTATACAGATTTGATTAGGGCGTAACTATGCAGCATACATATTCATTAAAGGCGTGAATTACATATTCCCAGCAAGAGAAATTAACATAATGACTTATGCTCCCATAATAAACTGTTGCGTTCTTATTCCCATAACAAGATGTTTGTCAGTCATTTCTAAGTCAAAACATTCTGTGTCCTTGAAGTTGGTCTCACAGTTTATTACGCAAATAAGTCTGGTTTGGTCTTGCCAGGGAGAATGAATTTCTATTATTTTTCTAAGTCAGTGGAAAAGGTTAACTCTTTCCTCACACTTTGCCAAGGGCAACCATTGTGTAGTGCCATGCCTTTCAATACTAGGGCTTTTCTATTGTGGTTTATGAGTTTTCAAAAATGTTACATGTATTCTTTTGGTAACACTGTTCACTTTTCTGTTTTCAGATGTCTTCTAATAGCCAAGATTTTATTAGAGACTTGCTAGAGATGTATCGCTCCCTGCCCTGTTTATGGAAAATAAAGTCAGCAGATTACAGTAACAGATATAAAAAAAGGGACGCCTATCTCAAACTGGTCGACCTTGTCAAGAAATATAACCCAACAGAAACCGTGGATGAGACCGTGGTTAAAAAGAAAATACAGGCCCTCCGCACAGTCTTTAAAAGAGAATTAAATAAGGTGGAGCACTCATAAAAGTCAGGTGCCGGAACTGAGGAACTATATGTTCCAAAGCTCTGGTATTATGACTTGATGAGCTTCACTAGAGATCAAGAGATTCCTCGTCCACTGGAATCGATGATAACGGTGGAGGAGGAAGAAGAGGCTGAGGTCCGATCACACTCTCCTGTCGGAGATGTAAGTACCTTTTTTTTCTTACCTATAATTAGCATTTAAACTTTGTATTTTGCATACTGTTGAATGACATTTCTTATCCTGTATTACTTCCCTAACGTGTACCCATGTGCCTGCCGGTTAGGATATCCAATGCAAAAACACAATACTGTATTTGGGTGTTGCTGTAAGTTTTAAAATTATTTTCTGGGTTTGCTTTAACATAATATTTGTCTTTTTTGTGCAGGACCACTTTCAAGTTGCGGACACACCAACAGGTGTGAATGATGCTATTACCATCACTCAACATGTAGATTCTGTCGAAGAACAAAACAGTCAAGCTGTGCGTCAATGCTCATCCCGGAAAAGAAAACCCACCACTTCGTCTTCCAGCTCTAATTCTGCTAAACTTATCGCTCTGGCGAACACTATTTTAAATCAAGAAAAAAATAACGCCAAGTGCGGTTTTACACAATTAGCAGATGAAAGACTAAAGCAGCTGGACCCAATACAAAGAAGGCATGCAGAAAGAGTTATGTTTGAGGCTCTCAATCAAGCAGCAGAGGGGAAACTGACGGACAAATCTACCGTGTTAGACCCAACTCCATTGTCATACCCTTCATGGAATGCCTCTCAAGAGACTATGCAGAGCACACCAAGGAGGCTTCACCCACATTATCCCATGGCATCGCAATCGACCCAACATTTTCCGATACCTGGTGAACGATGTTCCTTTTCAGACTCTTATTACCAAGATTTGTAGTTTTTTGTTTTTTTTTTAATATTTTAACATGTTTTTTTTGTTTGCTTGTTGCCTTATTTGTTTAATGTTAATAAACTTGTTTTTGGTTTTCAAAATTGTTGCTGCCTTTAATGCATACAGCTAGTAGCTGCCCTAATAAGGCTGGGTAATGTGTTGGGTTGAGGTCCGGTCAGTGAAGGGGTGGGATTCAGCTAGGGGAAGATATGGGTAGATTGACTGAAAAATTGGAACGTTCTGTGTGTTGGAAAAATGAGAGGGGGTTTATTTCAGAAAGATAGGCACTAGAAATACACACACATATGGCTTGAACACTGGCAAAAAGTATAACATTTTCAATAATGTCACTCTGATATGCATCATTATACTAACTATAGTCAGGGAAATGGACAATGCGCATGAGTAGTACCACATCAGTAGTACCAGCATACAGTGCCCACATGAGACATAGCACATGAGTACTACCACATGAGAAGTACTGCCATACAGTGCACACATGAGACATTGCACATGACTAGGACCACATGAGTAGTATCACCATACAGGCCACAGGGCCTACACACTACAAGATGCACAAAGCTGGCTCACAGGTCAAGCACAAGTGATACTAAAGTCCTGAGGAAGCAAGACCACTACCATAACTGTTAACTTTCACGGTGGCCAGCACCCGGGAGTGGTTTACAGAGACTGTAAGTAAAAACCCGGCCAATAAGAATCACAAATCAAGGATTTAAAAATAAATACACATAAACACCTAGGGACTACATCTTTATTACTTCCTCTCACCTCTGAAAATATGCTGATCTTCTGTCTTCTTCATGCTGATGCTGCCCATGCTGTCATAACACGTCAACGCTGCCTTAGTAACCTAACGAGCGGGTTACTATAGCAACGGTGACCAATGAACCAGGAAATCAGAAATTCAAATGAAGTTATCGTACCGGAGCCTGCTCTGATCCGGAGTCGCTGGCTGGTGGCTCAAGCGTCTACGGACCCGGGGGGCCCGGTAGTCCACTCCGATCTGAAAGGGGGCTGGCACTTTAGGGTACGTAAGTGTACAGCCAGAGTCGTGTTTTTAAGTTCGTGACACCACCCACGACGCCCCAGGACACACACCCACACACACAACAACTGCACATATACACACATAGCAGACACACATGGATACACCGAGCACATACATACATACATAGCGCACACATAGCATAGCGGGGAGAAGGCCATATATGGAGAATTGGTATTCGTAGTAGACAGGGTAGAAGGTGGCGATGGGGTAGAATGTGGAGATGGGGTTGCAGCAGGAGATGGTGTAGGAGAAGGAGAGGGTGCCTCAGCAGGAGATGGTGCAGCAGGTGGAGGTGGGGGATCCGCAGGAGATGGCGTACCAGGAGATGGTGGAGCAGGTTGCGGTGGTGGTACAGCTGGAGGTGGTCCTAGGTATAGGAGAAAACTTCTATTGAGAGGATAACTCCAGGCCTCCATGGCTTAAGCCTGCTGTACACCATACAATTCCACATACGATTTCGTACTGTACTGCGGTATGAGCTGTACTGAGGTATGCTGTCGTTCAATGCTCCCGGGGTGTCAAAAAATGCGATGTGTGCAGACTCGGGAACATTGATCAACCCGACGTTCAATTTTTAGCTTTTGAACGATGTTCAAGCGAGGAACGGTTTTACGTTTAATCGCAATCGCACATAGCTGTCACACGATACAACACTAACGACGCCGAATGTGCGTCACTTATGACGTGACCCCGCAGACACATTGTTAGATTTGTTGGTGCGTGTAAACCCCTTTTTCTCAAGTATGTTTAACAAACCTTTTCTATTGGGGTACCAGACACATGGGGACCCCTTGCCTCAAAGTAGCAGACATGCTGCATTCATTGAAAAAACAAGGCCCAAAAAGCAGTGCCCAATCAGCAAAATTCTTTGATTTAATTTAAATAGAAGCTCATATGGCTTGTGCACAAGGCTTCTACTGTCACTTTGATATGCACTGAGATAACAACGATAGTCAAGTCACTGGACAATACTACAAACGCGATTACACAGCATGGTTTTTGCAAAGAGGGTGTTGATCAAATGCTAATATATGCAAAGAGAAAATAATCCCATTATACCACAGGAGCATATCAGAAATTTACGTATAATCAAGTTTGCATATCAGACTTTACCAGGGGTAATTAGCTCTTTTTTGCCACCTTCACCACAAGGCTTCTACTGTCACTTTGATATGCACTGAGATAACAACGATAGTCAAGTCAATGGACAATACTACAAACGCGATTACACAGCATGGTTTTTGCAAAGAGGGTGTTGATCAAATGCCAATATATGCAAAGAGAAAATAATCCCATTATACCACAGGAGCATATCAGAAATTTAGGTATAATCAAGTTTGCATATCAGACTGTACCAGGGCTAATTAGCTCTTTTTTGCCACCTTCTCCCTCTGATATGCAAACTGTATTTCTAATGTGATTATTTTCTTTTGAATATATTAGCATTTGATCTACACTGTGCATTGCAATGAACAACTTACACGCCTCCATGACCCTATGCCACCACAGCGGGACCATTAGTTCTCTAAATTGTTTATTGTTTGCTCACAGCAGCCTGGGCTCCTATACAGCATGTTATAATGCTGTATATAACAGCTCTGTGATGGTGATGGCCACAGCTTACAGACCAAAAAAGTGGTGATAGGTTCCCTTTTAAGGAAACCATAAGTTTAACCATACAGTGGTACCTCGCTAATCGAGTAACCCACTTAACGAGAATTTCGCTATACAAGCAAATCTTTCTGTAAATTTGTAACCCGCTTTACGAGAAAGCTTTGCTGTACGAGCAAAATTCTCACCGCACACACTTCCGGTTCTGTACATCCACCACACTCTGACCCGCACTTGCAGTCCACACAAACACACACATGTACGCGCAAACACACACGCACGCACACACATACAGTATTATGCTCACCTTACCTTCCGTTGCACCGCCGGCATCATGGTTCTTGTATTTCCCGGGTACATCGCGACGTCCTCACGGCGAACTACAATGCCCAGGAGGCATGCGATGGAACGGAAGGTAAGGTGACCATATAATATAACATAATATGATTACCTTTCGTTTCATCGCCGGCCTCCTGTGTGCTGTAGTGCGCTCCAGTCCATGCTGTGTATCTGCATCCATAGCGACGAGGGAGGAACTTCCTGTCACCGCTAAGGAAAGGCAGCGCGCTGGTCAATCAGAGGCAAGCGGCTCTGCCTTTGACGTCAGCGCTCTGGCCGGGAAGTTCCTGCCTTGTTGTTATGGTAACGTGATACACAGTCCGGCCCCGTACCAGAGAACAGCAAGTACCAGGAGACCTGCGATGGAACGGAAGGTAAGGTGAGCATATAATATGTGCATGTGCATGCGTGCATGTGTGTTTGTGTGTGTTTGTGCATGTGTGGAATGACATAATAGGGGATCAGGATGGGACATTTTAGAAGTTGTGGAACGGATCGTCAGCATTGCAATGATTTCCTATGAGGAATCTTGCTTTGCTGAACGAGTACCTTGATTAACAAGCACAGTCCCAGAACGGATTGTTCTCGTTAAGCAAGGTTCCACTGTATAGTGTTCTTGAAAACGTGAAAGAAAAAAAAATCCGTGTCGAAAATCTTTAAAAAAAGGGTGATCCTACCATTTTTTTTTCATTGGGATATTATATCTACCATGTTCACTAAATGGTAAGGCTAGGTTCACACACTGCGTTTTGTTGACGCTGCGTTTGAGTCCGTTTTTTGCTGCAAAAAACGCACAAAAACGCACCCGCGTCAAAAAAAAAAACGGCAAAAAACGCACGCGTTTTGCTGCGATTTTGCTCACTGCGTCTTTATGCGTTTTTTATCAGTGAACAAAAAAAAGGTCTGATGTCATTACCTTCTTCAATGTGTTCTTCATTCTCCACTAGTGTATGCAGAAGAGCAGACAGCTGCAGAACTACAAGGCTCAGCATACTCCATCCAATAGTGTATGCAGGAGAGCAGACAGCAGCTGCAGAACTACAAGGCTCAGCATGCTCCATCCAGGACTGTATGCTTGAGGGAGAGTCAGGGGGAGCAGACCTACAAGGCTCAGCATCCTCCATCCAATAGTGTATGCAGGAGAGCAGACAGCAGCTGTCGAACTACAAGGCTCAGCATCCTCCTTCCAGGACTGTATGCAGGATTTCTTTGCCCCCCCAAACAAAAAAAATGACGTGGGCTTCGCCATATTTTTGTATGCTAGCCGGGTACAGCAGGCAGGTACGGGCTGCCCCCAACCCCCAGCTGACTATTTGTACCCGGCTGGGAACCAAAAATATAGGGAAGCACTTTTTTCTTTAATTATTTCATGAATTTCATGAAATAATTTTTTAAAAAAAATGACGTGAGCTTCGCCCAATTTTTTGAGTCCAGCCGGGTACAACTAGGCAGCTGGGGATTGGAATCCATAATGCAGGGTGCCCATGCTTTCTGTGAACCCCCGCTGTGAATTGCAGTCCCGCAGCCACCCCAGAAAATGGCGCTTTCATAGAAGCGCCATCTTCTGGCGCTGTATCCAACTCTTCCAGCTGCCCTGATGCCGTGTGGCTCGCTGGGTAATAATGGAGTTAGGGCTAGCTGTATAGCTGGCCCTAAGCCCGAAATTCATGGTGTCCCGCCAATATTAGACATGGCCACCATGAATTTCTAGTAAAGATAAAAAAAAAACACAACACACAGAAAAATATTTTTATTAGAAATAAAACACAACACAATTAGTGACTACATCTTTATTGAAATAAAGAACCCCCCTCCGCAGTAATCCTGGGTCAAGGGTCCCGCGCCGTCCAATCCGGATCCAATATCATCTGATCGGTTTGCTGCAAGGCAAAGCGATCAGATGATGTGTCAGGTTCTAGGGGCTGAAGCACATCACACATCAGCTGATTGTATAAAAGCCGATTATACAATCAGCTGATGCATCGGTGCAAAAAAAAATAAAATACTCACTTATGTGCTGATTACCGGCAGCTCCTGCAGCGATGGGGCGGGAGTCTGATCCCGTTCGATCCCTGCAGCAGCTGCCGGTAATCATGGATGAAGTCTCCTGACGCATCCGCTGATAACCGGCTGGGCGCCGGCGTAAGCCCGAGACTTACGATCAGCTGATGCGTCAGGTGACTGCATCAGGTGATCCATCGCCAGGTCCTGCATCCTGCAGGCATACCTACCCGGGGAGACTGCACACACCCGGAGCGGCAGTACCAGTAGGAGGATCTGGGAGCGTGCATGGCACCGGGAGTCTGCAGACAGGTGAGTATAACTTTTTTTTTTTTTTCTACTGTTCACTTTTGTTTTCGCAGCCGCTTCCACCTCCCGCCCAAACATGGCACCGCACGGCAGCATACATGCACAGGACGGGAGGTGTAAGCGGTGGTGACGGTACCGGGAGGATTCACGCTTCTGTGTTTACTGACAGAAGGAATCCTCTTCCTGTACATGTCACTTTACTACCCACCTCCTGCGTTTATAGCTGCGTTTTTGGTCTTAGAAACGCACCAAAACGCAGCTATTTGCGTTTCTCATTGCGTCTTTCAACATCCCATTGCACTCAATGGATGAAAAGCGCAGTGAAAAACGCGGGAATAATTGACATGTTGCGTTTTTGTGGCACCACAAAAACGCAGCTGAAAAAAAACGCTGTGTGTAGACAGCAAAAATAGCGCAGGTCCGCCAGCTTCTTACGTATTTGTGTTGTGGACCGCTCCACCCCAAACCTTCGGGACAGGCCTCTGCTGATCATCCCCAGCACTGCCTGTTTATGAAGCATGAGATGCTCATGTTCTGCCTCACAAAAATAATCTTTTTTAATCATCATTCTGATGAGATAATGCACCTCAACAGGCCCCCATGGAGAACAGCGCCTCCTGGCCGCCATGTTTCCACCTCTAAACATAACAGAAAATCAACACCGCCCACCAGACTTCAAAGACGACGGGAGAAACGTCATGACGTGATGTCGCACGAGCGCCCACAAACGGCATAAACCGCGTCGCAGCAGTGATCCCGCTAGCGAGTACTCTACTGCGATCTGCAATCCAGAACCTTATCGCTGGAAGAAGAGAAAGTCACCGCCCGGTCATAACGTACTTACGATTACCAATAGGAGCGGAGGGGGCGTGGAGAAGGCAACGTAGATGCACGCCTATATGTTGTTAATCGTTCAATGTGACAGGTCTCAGTGACCAACGATGTTGTTGCACAAGTTGTTTATGGATCCCAGGATCGTTGGTGCGTTGTTGTAAGGTTTGACTGTGTGACATCTCACCAGCGACCTCTTAGCAATTACCAGCGATCCCTATCAAGTTGCGTTGTTGGTTGGGATCGCTGGTAAGTTGTTTAGTGTGACGGTACCTTTAGACACAAGGTTTCCCCTCTTCCCTCCCTTTTTGCTATTTGCTCAGTTTTTCCCATAGCTAGCATGACTTTGATGCTGCTTCTCTTTTCTTGAGAAATCTTCTTCATGGCTGCTCCTTGATTCAACGCAGTGACTATCACTTTGGAGTTAACATAATAACACACTGAGCTATAAGGGAATGTGAGAACAGATTGTAATTTGTAATATACAGGAAGAAAAAAAGATTTCTTCACCACCAGGAGCAAAACAATAACAATGCAGTGATATAACAAGAATCTGCATAGCTAATCATATGCTAAATAGTTGCAAGTCATATTTATGTATGTATGAGATATTCAAGATAATCTAATATATAAAGCTGTGTGTATGTGTGTGTGTATGTGTGTGTGTATGTATGTATGTCCGCTAAAGGAATCCATACAGTCGCATTTACAATCACAAAATTTTGCACAGACACCTCATGTGACTAAAGGAACGTCATAGACTATGTTTTGACAAGAAAATTTAACCCCGAGCTTTACAGTTACTCTCCAAAAAAACTGTCTCCATTAAACTTAATAGAGCTGCGAGCTACAGGTTATTAATAAGAGCTATGATTGGTTGCTATAGGAACAAAGGACATTCATAGTATAAGAAGCTTATGTGTGAGGTAATATGATGTCGGTGGAGAGACCGACACAGACAGACACAGACTGAGAGACAGACAGAGAAAGAGGCACACAGGGAAAAAGACAGAGACAAACAAAGACAGACAGAGACAGGAAAAAAAAAAGTCAGACAGAAAGACACATGGGGAAAGAGACAGACAGAGGCAGACAGGGAAAGAGACAAAGAGAGACAGACAAGGAAAGAGACGGGAAAAGAGACCGACGGGAAAAGAGACCGACGGGAAAAGAGACCGACGGGAAAAGAGACCGACCGGGAAAAGAGACCGACCGGGAAAAGAGACCGACCGGGAAAAGAGACCGACCGGGAAAAGAGACAGACGGGGAAAGAGACAGACGGGGAAAGAGACAGACGGGGAAAGAGACAGACAAAGACAGACAAAGACAGACGGGGAAAGATGGGGAAAGAGACAGACGGGGAAGTGACAGACATGGAAAGAGACAGACAGGGAAAAAGAGACATACCGAGGAAAGAGACAGACAGCAAAAGAGACAGACAAAGACAGACAGGGAAAGACGGGGAAAGAGACAGACGGGGAAAGAGACAGACGGGGAAAGAGACAGCCGGGGAAAGAGACAGACGGGGAAAGAGACAGACGGGGAAAGAGACAGACGGGGAAAGAGACAGACGGGGAAAGAGACAGATGGGGAAAGATGGGGAAAGAGACAGACGGGGAAGTGACAGACGGGGAAAGAGACAGACAGAGAGACAAACAAAGACAGACAGGGAAAGAGACATACCGGGGAAAGAGACATACCGGGGAAGGAGACAGACAGGGAAAGACTGGGATGAGACAGACGGGGAAAGAGACAGATGGAGAAAGAGACAGATGGGGAAAGAGACAGACGGGGAAAAAGACAGACAAAGACAGACAGGGAAAGATGGGGAAAGAGACAGACGGGGAAGTGACAGACATGGAAAGAGACAGACAGGGAAAAAGAGACATACCGAGGAAAGAGACAGACAGCAAAAGAGACAGACAAAGACAGACAGGGAAAGACTGGGATGAGACAGACGGGGAAAGAGACAAACGGGGAAAGAGACAGACGGGGAAAGAGACAGACGGGGAAAGAGACAGACGGGGAAAGAGACAGACAGACGGGGAACGAGACAGACAGACGGGGAACGAGACAGACAGACGGGGAACGAGACAGACAGACGGGGAACGAGACAGACAGACGGGGAACGAGACAGACAGACGGAGAACGAGACAGACAGACGGGGAACGAGACAGACAGACGGGGAACGAGACAGACAGACGGGGAACGAGACAGACAGACGGGGAACGAGACAGACAGACGGGGAACGAGAAAGACAGACGGGGAACGAGACAGACAGACGGGGAACGAGACAGACAGACGGGAACGAGACAGACGGGGAACGAGACAGACGGGGAACGAGACAGATGGGGAAAGATGGGGAAAGAGACAGACGAGGAAGTGACAGACGGGGAAAGAGACAGACAGAGAGACAGACAAAGACAGACAGGGAAAGAGACATACCGGGGAAAGAGACAGACAGGGAAAGACTGGGATGAGACAGACGGGGAAAGAGACAGACGGGGAAAGAGACAGACGGGGAAAGAGACAGACAAAGACAGACAGGGAAAGAGACAGACGGGGAAGTGACAGACATGGAAAGAGACAGACAGGGAAAAAGAGACATACCGAGGAAAGAGACAGAGAGCAAAAGAGACAGACAAAGACAGACAGGGAAAGACTGGGATGAGACAGACGGGGAAAGAGACAGACGGGGAAAGAGACAGATGGGGAAAGAGACAGATGGGGAAAGAGACAGATGGGGAAAGAGACAGACGGGGAAAAAGACAGACAAAGACAGACAGGGAAAGATGGGGAAAGAGACAGACGGGGAAGTGACAGACATGGAAAGAGACAGACAGGGAAAAAGAGACATACCGAGGAAAGAGACAGACAGCAAAAGAGACAGACAAAGACAGACAGGGAAAGACTGGGATGAGACAGACGGGGAAAGAGACAAACGGGGAAAGAGACAGACGGGGAAAGAGACAGACGGGGAAAGAGACAGACAGACGGGGAACGAGACAGACAGACGGGGAACGAGACAGACAGACGGGGAACGAGACAGACGGGGAACGAGACAGACGGGGAACGAGACAGACAGACGGAGAACGAGACAGACAGACGGGGAACGAGACAGACAGACGGGGAACGAGACAGACAGACGGGGAACGAGACAGACAGATGGGGAACGAGACAGACAGACGGGGAACGAGACAGACAGACGGGAACGAGACAGACGGGGAACGAGACAGACGGGGAACGAGACAGATGGGGAAAGATGGGGAAAGAGACAGACGAGGAAGTGACAGACGGGGAAAGAGACAGACAGAGAGACAGACAAAGACAGACAGGGAAAGAGACATACCGGGGAAAGAGACAGACAGGGAAAGACTGGGATGAGACAGACGGGGAAAGAGACAGATGGGGAAAGAGAAAGACAAAGACAGACAGGGAAAGAGACAGACGGGGAAGTGACAGACATGGAAAGAGACAGACAGGGAAAAAGAGACATACCGAGGAAAGAGACAGACAGCAAAAGAGACAGACAAAGACAGACAGGGAAAGACTGGGATGAGACAGACGGGGAAAGAGACAGACGGGGAAAGAGACAGATGGGGAAAGAGACAGACGGGGAACGAGACAGACAGGGAACGAGACAGACGGGGAATGAGACAGACGGGGAACGGGACAGACGGGGAACGGGACAGATGGGGAACGAGACATACGGGGAACGAGACAGACGGGGAACGAGACAGACGGGGAACGAGACAGACGGGGAACGAGACAGACGGGGAACGATGGGGAAAGAGACAGACGGGGAAGTGACAGACGGGGAAAGAGAGACAGAGAGACAGACAAAGACAGACAGGGAAAGAGACATACCGGGGAAAGAGACATACCGGGGAAGGAGACATACCGGGGAAAGAGACAGACCTGGAAAGAGACAGACCTGGAAAGAGACAGACGGGGAAAGAGACAGACGGGGAAAGAGACAGACGGGGAAAGAGACAGACGGGGAAAGAGACAGACGGGGAAAGAGACAGACGGGGAAAGAGACAGACAGGGAAAGAGACAGCAAAAGAGACAGACAGGGAAAGACGGGGAAAGAGAGAGACCAGGGAAAGAGTCAGACGGGGAAAGAGACAGACACAGAGAGAAAGAGAGAGAGACAGACACAGAGATAGAGAAACAGACAGAAACAGAGATATAGACATACAAACAGAGACACAGAGATAGTGACAGAGAGACTGATACAGAGACAGACAGAGAGATAGACACAGACAGACACACAGAGACAAACAGAGAGAGACAGGAAAAAAGACAGACATAGAGACAGACAGACAGAGACTGGGAGAGAAACAGAGAGATAGTTGCTATTCCGGGCAATGCCCCGGTACTACAGCTAGTCTAATATATAAAGATCAGTGTATGTGTGTTTGTATGTATGTGTGTGTGTGTGTGTGTGTATGTCCGCTAAAGGAATCCACACTGTCGCATTTACAATCACAAAATTTTGCACAGATGCCTCATGTGACTCAGGGAATGTCATAGACTATGTTTTGACAAGAAAATTTAATCCCACGCTTTACAGTTACTCTCTAAAAAACCTGCCTCCAATCAACTGAATGGAGCTGCAAGCTACAGGCTATTAATAAGAGCTATGATTGGTTGCTATAAGAACAAAGGACATTCAGAGTATAAGAAGCTTATGTATGAGGTAATATGATGTCGGTGGACAGACAGACACAGACTGAGAAGCAGGCAGACAATCAGACAGACAGGCACAGACAGAGAAAGAGACACACAGGGAAAGAGACAGAGACAAACAGAGACAGACAGAAAGACACACGGGGAAAGATACAGAGAGACAGACAAGGAAAGAGAGATACAAAGACAGACGGGGAAAGAGACAGACAGGGAAGGAGACAGACGCCGAAAGCAAGAGACAGACAAAGACAGACAGGGAAAGACGGGGAAAGAGACAGACAAAGAGACACACTGGGAACGAGACAGACGGGGAACGAAACAGACAAAGACAGACAGGGAAAGACTGTGAAAGAGACAGACTGGGAAAGAGAGACTGGGAAAGAGACAGACTGGGAAAGAGACAGAACTGGGAAAGAGACAGAACTGGGAAAGAGACAGAACTGGAAAGAGACTGACAGAGAGACAAAGACATTCAAAATGGAGAGGAGAAGAGGTTAATGCCGCGCATTAGCCAAATGACACTGTATAGATGTTGATGAATAAATATCTTTCCTTTATTTCATCGGTCTACACGTTTCGAGGTATAAACCTCTTCCTCAGGACCAGTAAATCAACAAAAGCCAATAAAGGAAAGATATTTATTCATCAACATCTATACTGTGTCATTTGGCTGATGCGCAGCATTAACCCCTTCTCCTCTCCATTTTGAATGTCTTTGTCTCTCTGTCAGTCTCTTTCCAGTTCTGTCTCTTTCCCCGTCTGTCTCTTTCCCCGTCTGTCTCTTTCCAGTTCTGTCTCTTTCCAGTTCTGTCTCTTTCCAGTTCTGTCTCTTTCCAGTTCTGTCTCTTTCCCCGTCTGTCTCTTTCCCCGTCTTTCCCTGTCTGTCTTTGTCTGTCTCTTTGTCTGTCTCTTTTGCTGTCTGTTGCTTTCCCCAACTGTCTCTTTCCCCGTCTGTCTCTTTCCCCGTCTGTCTCTTTCCCCGTCTGTCTCTTTCCCCGTCTGTCTCTTTCCGTGTCTGTCACTTCCCCGTCTGTCTCTTTCCCCATCTTTCCCTGTCTGTCTTTGTCTGTCTCTCGGTCTGTCGCTTTCCCTGTCTGTCGCTTTCCCCGTCTGTCGCTTTTCAGGTCTGTCTCTTTTCCCGTCTGTCTCATTCAGGGAAAAAGAGACATACCGAGGAAAGAGACAAGACAGTAAAAGAGACATACAAAAGAGACAGACCTGAAAAGCGACAGACGGGGAAAGCGACAGACGGGGGAAAGCGACAGACGAGGGAAGCGACAGAGAGGGAAAGAGACAGAGAGGGAAAGAGACAGACGGGAAAAGAGACAGACGGGGAAAGAGACAGAGAGGGAAAGAGACAGACTGGGAAAAAGAGACATACCGAGGAAAGAGACAGACAGTAAAAGAGACAGACAAAGAGACAGACAAAGACAGACAGGGAAAGATGGGGATGAGACAGACGGGGAAAGAGAGACGGGGAAAGAGACAGACGGGGAAAGAGACTGACAAAGAAACAAAGACATTCAAAATGGAAAGGAGAAGGGGTTAATGCCACGCATGAGCCAAATGACACTGTATAGATGTTGATGAATAAATATCTTTCCTTTATTGGCTTTTGTTGATTTACTGGTCCTGAGGAAGAGGTTTATACCTCGAAACTCGTAGACCGATGAAATAAAGGAAAGATATTTATTCATCATCATCTACACAGTGTCATTTGGCTGATGCGCGACATTAACCCCTTCTCTCCATTTGAATGATCATCCACATGGGGCTGCAGCAGACACCATTATCTTATGCTTATCAGTGGTTGTGACGTACACAACCTAAATAGGTAAGTGTATGTTCCCTATATACTTTACTTGTCCACCTGGTGTTACACTATCAGCGCTTCTTATTTGTAGATTTGCAAGAGAGACAAAGACAGACATTGAAAGACGGGGAAAGAGACAGACGGGGAAAGAGACAGACGGGGATAGAGACAGACGGGGATAGAGACAGACGGGGATAGAGACAGACGGGGATAGAGACAGACACAGAGAGAGAGATAGAGACACAGAGACACAGAAAAAGACAAGAGAGACTAATACACAGACAGACAGAGAGAGACACAGACAGACACACAGAGAGAGACAGGGAAAGAGACAGACATAGAGACAGATAGACAGAGACTGGGAGAGAGACAGAGAGACAGTTACCATCTCGGGCAATGCCCGGGTACTACAGCTGGTCTAATATATAAAGCTGAGTGTGTGTGTGTGTGTGTGTGTGTGTGTGTGTGTACGTCCGCTAAAGGAATCCGAACCGTCACATTTACACAAACTTTTGCTCAGACGCCCCATGTGACTCGAATGTCATAAACTCTGTTTTGACGGGAAAATTTAACCCTGCGCTTTACATTTACTCTCTAAAAAACCTGCCTCCATTAAAGTCAATGGAGCTGCGAGCTATTAGGTTATTAATAGGAGCTGTGAGTGGTTGCTATAGCAACAAAGGAAATTGTCAATATAAGAAGCTTAGGTAATAAGATGTCGGTGGGGAGACGGATAGAGAGAGACAGAAAGAGACGGACAGACGGAGACAGACAGGGAAAGAGACAGAGAGAGGCAGACAGACACAGACAGACAGGGAAAGAGACAGGCAGACAGGGAGACAGAGAGACAAACAGATGGGGAAAAAGACAGTTGGAATAAGAGACAGACAAGGAAAGAGACTGGGAAAGAGACAGAGACAAGTAAAGAGACTGGGAAAGAGACAGAGACAAGTAAAGAGACCAGGAAAGAGACAGACCTAGAAAGAGACAGACCTAGAAAGAGATAGACCTGGAAAGAGACAGATCTGGAAAGAGACAGACCTGGAAAGAGACAGACCTGGAAAGAGACAGACGGGGAAAGAGACATACCTGGAACGAGACAGACTTGGAACGAGACAAGCTGTCACGCTTCCCGGTCCCCGTGCCCCGCTCTCCGGTCCCCATGGCCCGCTCCCCGGCGGCGTCCCCTGCTCATCACTCCGGTCCCGGCCTCCTCTTCCTTGCCGGCGCCCTCCATGCGTCCAGCTCCCCGCTCCCGGCGCTCCTCTGCGACGTGGGACACTCAGCCGGGCACTCCTGCTTCCTCTGCACCGCTCCCTGGACTGGCTTCTGGTACACGGGCCTCGCGCATGCGCATTAGGGCGCACGCGCGGTCATTGACCCTTTCTTAAAGGGCCAGCACCTAGAAACAGGAAATTGCATAGACAGGTACAGGGTATATTAGGATTCTCTTTCCTGGTGGGCGGGGCCTGTTCTACGTGTTTGGTAGACTAGGAGTTCAGGTCCCCATATTGCTTTGCTCTGTATTAACCCTGTCCTGTCTCGTAGAGCCTGTCCTGCCACGCCAGCCGCTCCGAACCACGTCCATTACAGTACCCTGACGGTGACTTCGGCGGATGTTCCACCACCTCTGCAGCTCCGCCAGTCTCCAGGCCCTGGCTCCGTTGGTTGACCCGTCCCATCGCTCAGCAGGTTCCGGATCCCGCCTGACCCTTCAACCCGGCCTTGGAACCTGAGCCTCGTCACCCGGACTACCGTCCAGGACTCCGTGTGTTCAGCAACGTTCACCTTTCCAGCTCCCCTACGGACTGTCTGACTACCAATAGTGCTTCGGCTGCCGTGCATCAAGACCCTCTGGCGGGGTGACCAGCCTGGCTGCCTCCTCAAGGGAAACCGGTGTACGGTCCAGAGTTTCAACCACCCGGACGTAACAGCTAGAACAGGCCATGGATCCCGCCGAAGCACTAGCGGCCTTGCAGCAGGAACTCACACGACAGCGCGAGACCCAGACCCGCATGCTGTCCTTCATGTCCTCTGTGGATACCCGCCTGAACACGCTACAAGCAACTGCCACGTCCTTGGCATCTCAGGTTTCCACTGCACAATCCACGGCCGCAGCTCCTGTGGCAGCCTCCTCGGATGCTTCCAAACTCCGTTTGGCCTCACCTCCCCGGTACGCCGGAGATCCCAAGACCTGCAGGGGATTCATAAATCAATGCTCCCTCCATTTCAAGCTGCTGCCGCACCTTTTTGCCTCTGACCAAGCCAAGGTCGCGTTCATGATGTCCCATCTAGAGGGAGAGGCACTGGCTTGGATGAACCCCTTGTGGGAGAAGGAGCATCCGGTAACCACCGACATCCAGGAGTTCCTGCAGGCTTTTCGTAGCACCTTTGACGAGCCCGGACGCGCCTCCGCGTCTGCCTCATCCCTCCTCCGGCTACGTCAGGGGACTCTGACGGTGGGCCAATATGCTATTCGTTTTCGTACCTTGGCCTCGGAACTAGGGTGGAACAACGAGGCCCTAACCGCTGCCTTCTGGGAGGGACTCTTGGGTCGTATTAAAGATGAGCTGGCTGGTCGTGATGTGCCTTCCACCCTGGATGCCCTGATTGCTCTAGCGACTCGAGTGGATCTTCGCTTTCAGGAACGATCCAAAGAGGTGTCCCGCGAGAGGCGTCCGATAAGGCACACCTCTCCACCCCAGAGGTCCATCGCTCCCCAGTTGGCGTCACCTGGCGCGTCTACCTACGAGCCCATGCAGATTGACCGCCTGAGGCAGTCGGAGCAACGCAGAGCAGAACGACTAGCAAAGGGTCTCTGCTTCTACTGCGGTGATGGTACACACCTGCTACGCTCTTGTCCCGAGAAGCCGGGAAACTCCAAAGCCTAGGCTTGGTAGGAGAGGCCACCCTAGGTGCTGGGACTCTCTCAGACTCCGTTACCTGGACTATTCAAGTCACTACAGAAGAGACCCGGTTCACGGCAGAGGCGTATCTCGATTCCGGAGCAGCAGGCAACTTCATCCAGCAGGCCACGGTGGATAAGTACCAGGTGCCTGTCCTCCCACTAGAAAAACCACTGGTGATCGCCTCTGTAGATGGGAGACCCCTCTCTGACACAGTCTCACTGATCACCAAGCCTGTGGAAGTACGGATCGGTGCCCTGCACACCGAGAAGATCTCCTTCTACGTCCTCCCGCACATGTCTCATCAGATCCTGCTGGGACTCCCATGGTTACGGGCACACGAACCGTCGGTCAGTTGGAGTACAGGTGAAATTACCCGATGGGGCTCTTCGTGTCACGAGAGATGTCTGAAATCCATCCAGCCCATTCGATGACCTCCGGTTCCAGAGTCTCTACCAGGACTACCTTCTGCCTACTGGTCCTTCTCGGACGTTTTCGATAAAAAAGAGTCAGAGGTACTACCGCCTCATCATCCCTACGACTGTGCCATCGATCTACTGCCAGGAACTACGCCTCCTAGAGGAAGGATATACCCCTTGTCCCCTGCTGAAACACGGGCTATGTCTGCTTATATCACCGAGAGCCTGGCTAAGGGGTTCATTCGGAGATCTTCGTCCCCTGCCGGAGCGGGTTTTTTCTTCGTCAAGAAGAAGGAAGGTGATCTGCGCCCTTGCATTGACTACCGGGGATTAAACCAGATCACCGTAAAAAACAAATACCCTCTGCCACTTATCCCCGAACTATTCGATCGGCTCCGAGGAGCTCGTGTATTCATAAAGTTGGACCTCCGTGGGGCCTATAACCTGGTTCGCATTCGCTCTGGAGACGAATGGAAGACCGCATTCAACACTCGGGATGGGCACTACGAGTATTGTGTCATGCCCTTTGGTCTGTGTAATGCTCCGGCAGTCTTCCAAGAATTGGTGAACGACGTCTTCAGAGATATCCTCTATGTCTGTGTTGTAGTATATCTGGATGACATCCTGGTCTTCTCTCCGGACCTACAGACCCACAGAGAGAACGTGTAGCTAGTTCTCCAGAGGCTTAGAGAGAACCGTCTGTACGCCAAGTACGAGAAGTGCATCTTTGAAAAATCGTCTCTTCCCTTCCTGGGTTATGTAATCTCGGACACTGGCCTGCAGATGGACCCAGAGAAAGTGTCTGCCATCATCAACTGGCCTCCTCCTTCCGGACTGAAGGCTATCCAACGCTTTCTCGGCTTTGCGAACTATTATCGGCAATTCATCCCGCACTTCTCTGCCTTGACTGCGCCTCTCTCTGCCTTGACTAAGAAAGGAGCTAATCCTAAGGACTGGCCACCGGCGGCCGATGCCGCGTTCAGCTCCTTGAAACAGGCGTTTGCTTCTTCCCCGGTTCTCCATCGCCCTGAATTGAACCGCCAGTTCACCTTAGAGGTAGATGCCTCAGGAGCCGGGGCAGTGTTGATGCAGAACTGCTCCTCCGGAAAGATGGTCACTTGTGGATTCTTCTCCAAAAGCTTCTCGGCACCCGAACGCAACTACACCATCGGGGATCGGGAACTACTGGCTGTTAAGCTGGCCTTGGAGGAATGGCGCTACCTCTTGGAGGGAGCGGTATACCCTGTAATCATATACACGGACCACAAGAATCTGGAGTACCTGCGGTCAGCCCAAAGACTGAACCCGCGACAAGCCCGCTGGTCCTTGTTTTTTGCTCGATTTGATTTTCAACTCCATTTTCGGCCTGCGGATAAGAACGTGCGGGCAGACGCTTTGTCCAGGTCCTTCGTGCCCGTGGAGTTGGAGGAGGAGACGTTCCAGCCCATCATCAACCCTAGTAAAGTCATTCCTGTGACTCCTGAAGCTCTAACTCAGATACCCCCTGGGAAAACCTATGTCTCAGATACTGACAGACAGAGAGTCCTGCACTGGGGCCATGCCTCGAAGATCGCCGGCCATGCTGGTCAGAAGAAGACTTGGAGTACGATTGTCCGTCACTACTGGTGGCCGTCCCTCCGTAAAGACGTCGCAACCTTCGTCTCAGCCTGTCCATCCTGTGCCCGGAACAAGACACCCAAGCACCTACCTTATGGACGTCTTCTGCCTCTGCCCATTCCTTCCGTTCCGTGGCGACATATTGCAATGGACTTCATTACGGACTTACCCTTATCCTCCGGACACACGGTCATATGGGTTGTGGTGGATCGCTTCTCAAAGATGGCTCACTTCGTTCCCATGGCCGGGCTGCCCTCTGCCCAGGAGTTAGCTGACTCCTTCATACAGCACATATTCCGATTGCATGGCTTCCCCGCACACATTGTGTCCGACACAGGAACTCAGTTTACCTCGCGCTTCTGGAGGGCTCTCTGCAAACATCTGGGAGTATCCTTGGACTTTTCTTCGGCCTACCATCCTCAGTCGAATGGCCAAGTGGAACGGGTCAATCAGATCCTGACCTCCTTCCTGCGCCATTACGTCAACATCCATCATGATGATTGGTCCACGCTCCTACCTTGGGCTGAATTCTCCCACAACCAACACATCAGCGAGTCCACCTCCAGCTCTCCCTTCCAGGTCGTTTACGGACTTCAGCCTTCTGTTCCGTTGCCAGTATCCTCGGCTTCCGATGTCCCCGCAGCAGATGCTCTGGTTCGGGACTTCTCAGCTATATGGAACTTTGTCAAGTCAATCGGACGTATCTGGATGCAAGCCAGACCAGATCACCTGGGGAGAAACACGGGGGATCAGGCGCCTCTTGTCCGCATGTCTCTTCATCCGCAAAGAAGCACGTTCTAGGGAAGACTGAGGAATTTTTTTGGTGAATAACTATAAAGCGCGGGGTTAAATTTTCCCCTCAAAAAATAGTCTATGACGTTCCCTGAGTCACATGAGGTGCCTGTATAAAATATCGTGATTGTAAATGAGATGGTGCGGATTCCTATAGCGGACACACTATATATATATATATATATATATATATATATACAGTTAGGTCCAGAAATATTTGGACAGTGATACAAGTTTTGTTATTTTAGCTGTTTACAAAAACATGTTCAGAAATACAATTATATATATAATATGGTCTGAAAGTGCACACTCCCAGCTGCAATATGAGAGTTTTCACATCCAAATCGGAGAAAGGGTTTAGGAATCATAGCTCTGTAATGCATAGCCTCCTCTTTTTCAGGGGACCAAAAGTAATTGGACAAGGGACTCTAAGGGCTGCAATTAACTCTGAAGGCGTCTCCCTCGTTAACCTGTAATCAATGAAGTAGTTAAAAGGTCTGGGGTTGATTACAGGTGTGTGGTTTTTCATTTGGAAGTTGTTGCTGTGACCAGACAACATGTGGTCTAAGGAACTCTCAATTGAGGTGAAGCAGAACATCCTGAGGCTGAGAAAAAAGAAAAAATCCATCAGAGAGATAGCAGACATGCTCGGAGTAGCAAAATCAACAGTCGGGTACATTCTGAGAAAAAAGGAATTGACTGGTGAGCTTGGGAACTCAAAAAGGCCTGGGCGTCCACGGATGACAACAGTGGTGGATGATCGCCGCATACTTTCTTTGGTGAAGAAGAACTTGTTCACAACATCAACTGAAGTCCAGAACACTCTCAGTGAAGTAGGTGTATCTGTCTCTAAGTCAACAGTAAAGAGAAGACTCCATGAAAGTAAATACAAAGGGTTCACATCTAGATGCAAACCATTCATCAATTCCAAAAATAGACAGGCCAGAGTTAAATTTGCTGAAAAACATCTCATGAAGCCAGCTCAGTTCTGGAAAAGTATTCTATGGACAGATGAGACAAAGATCAACCTGTACCAGAATGATGGGAAGAAAAAAGTTTGGAGAAGAAAGGGAACGGCACATGATCCAAGGCACACCACATCCTCTGTAAAACATGGTGGAGGCAACGTGATGGCATGGGCATGCATGGCTTTCAATGGCACTGGGTCACTTGTGTTTATTGATGACATAACAGCAGACAAGAGTAGCCGGATGAATTCTGAAGTGTACCGGGATATACTTTCAGCCCAGATTCAGCCAAATGCCGCAAAGTTGATCGGACGGCGCTTCATAGTACAGATGGACAATGACCCCAAGCATACAGCCAAAGCTACCCAGGAGTTCATGAGTGCAAAAAAGTGGAACCTTCTGCAATGGCCAAGTCAATCACCAGATCTTAACCCAATTGAGCATGCATTTCACTTGCTCAAATCCAGACTTAAGACGGAATGACCCACAAACAAGCAAGACCTGAAGGCTGCGGCTGTAAAGGCCTGGCAAAGCATTAAGAAGGAGGAAACCCAGCGTTTGGTGATGTCCATGGGTTCCAGACTTAAGGCAGTGATTGCCGCCAAAGGATTCGCAACAAAATATTGAAAATAAAAATATTTTGTTTGGGTTTGGTTTATTTGTCCAATTACTTTTGACCTCCTAAAATGTGGAGTGTTTGTAAAGAAATGTGTACAATTCCTACAATTTCTATCAGATATTTTTGTTCAAACCTTCAAATTAAACGTTACAATCTGCACTTCAATTCTGTTGTAGAGATTTCATTTCAAATCCAATGTGGTGGCATGCAGAGCCCAACTAGCGAAAATTGTGTCACTGTCCAAATATTTCTGGACCTAACTGTATATATATATATATATATATATATATATATATGTATATATATATATATATGTGTATATATATACATATATATACAGTGCCTACAAGTAGTATTCAACCCCCTGCAGATTTAGCAGGTTTACACATTCGGAATTAACTTGGCATTGTGACATTTGGACTGTAGAACAGCCTGGAAGTGTGAAATGCACTGCAGCAAAAAAGAATGTTATTTCTTTTTTTATTTTTTTTTTTAAATTGTGAAAAGTTTATTCAGAGGGTCATTTATTATTCAACCCCTCAAACCACAAGAATTCTGTTTGGTTCCCCTAAAGTATTAAGAAGTATTTCAGGCACAAAGAACAATGAGCTTCACATGTTTGGATTAATTATCTCTTTTTCCAGCCTTTTCTGACTAATTAAGACCCTCCCCAAACTTGTGAACAGCACTCATACTTGGTCAACATGGGAAAGACAAAGGAGCATTCCAAGGCCATCAGAGACAAGATCGTGGAGGGTCACAAGGCTGGCAAGGGGTACAAAACCCTTTCCAAGGAGTTGGGCCTACCTGTCTCCACTGTTGGGAGCATCATCCGGAAGTGGAAGGCTTATGGAACTACTGTTAGCCTTCCACGGCCTGGACAGCCTTTGAAAGTTTCCACCCGTGCTGAGGCCAGGCTTGTCCGAAGAGTCAAGGCTAACCCAAGGACAACAAGGAAGGAGCTCCAGGAAGATCTCATGGCAGTGGGGACATTGGTTTCAGTCAATACCATAAGTAACGTACTCCACCGCAATGGTCTCCGTTCCAGACGAGCCCGTAAGGTACCTTTACTTTCAAAGCGTCATGTCAAGGCTCGTCTACAGTTTGCTCATGATCACTTGGAGGACTCTGAGACAGACTGGTTCAAGGTTCTCTGGTCTGATGAGACCAAGATCGAGATCTTTGGTGCCAACCACACACGTGACGTTTGGAGACTGGATGGCACTGCATACGACCCCAAGAATACCATCCCTACAGTCAAGCATGGTGGCGGCAGCATCATGCTGTGGGGCTGTTTCTCAGTCAAGGGGACTGGCCATCTGGTCCGCATCCATGGGAAGATGGATAGCACGGCCTACCTGGAGATTTTGGCCAAGAACCTGCGCTCCTCCATCAAGTATCTTAAGATGGGTCGTCATTTCATCTTCCAACAAGACAACGACCCAAAGCACACAGCCAAGAAAACCAAGGCCTGGTTCAAGAGGGAAAAAATCAAGGTGTTGCAGTGGCCTAGTCAGTCTCCTGACCTTAACCCAATTGAAAACTTGTGGAAGGAGCTCAAGATTAAAGTCCACATGAGACACCCAAAGAACCTAGATAACTTGGAGAAGATCTGCATGGAGGAGTGGGCCAAGATAACTCCAGAGACCTGTGCCGGCCTGATCAGGTCTTATAAAAGACGATTATTAGCTGTAATTGCAAACAAGGGTTATTCCATAAAATATTAAACCTAGGGCTTGAATAATAATTGACCCACACTTTTATGTTGAAAATTTATTAAAATTTAACTGAGCAACATAACTTGTTGGTTTGTAAGATTTATGCATCTGTTAATAAATCCTGCTCTTGTTTGAAGTTTGCAGGCTCTAACTTATTTGCATCTTATCAAACCTGCTAAATCTGCAGGGGGTTGAATACTACTTGTAGGCACTGTATATATATAATATATATATAATTTATTGTATGTATATATACACACACACAGCTTTTTATATTAGATATACGCATATGGGCGGACAATTCTGTCTGGGGCTCGTCATTTTAATGACCCAAAAAATGCATGCAGCTTTTTCGGGCTGTCAAAATGATGACTAACGATTAATGTGTAATTGGTGAGGACTGTCTGCAGAATTGGAGATTTTCCAGTGATTGTGGGACTGTGGAAGGTTGGAGGTCAGTATTCACAGGAGGATCTCAGCTCCCCGGTAAAGGCATCACCTAGGTCCATTCTCTGGAGGACGGTGCAGGGAGGGCAGCTCCGTGTTCAAAGAGGCAAAGTCCGGCAATAGAAAAAAGTTGTTTCCAGCATCACGTCCAAGAAATAAGGTTAAAAAACAATTTTATTCCATAACTTGTGCATATTTAGCCGGATATGTCTAAGACTGAGAACCTCTTTTAGGTGAAAAACACGTCAGACATTGTTTTATACTTTGTGGATGTTCATCTAACCTAGTGTTGGTTTTAACCTTATGGAATAAAATAGTTTTTTAACCTTATTTCTTGGACGTGATGCTGGAAACAACTTTTTCTATTGCCGAAGGTTCAAGGGGTAGAGGCGGAGCTGTGGTGGAGTATGAAAGGGGCCCGAACATTTTGGCAGTATGGGGCCCTAAAATTCCTGGTGGCAGCCCTGGCTGGAGGGGCCCAGGGGTGGCTGCCCATGATGTGTGCGTTTTCACTTTCATGCATCATGCCCCTGGGGCCGTCACCAAGCAGCTGATTAACGCCGCTGGGAGCCGACACTGTTTGTATAGCTGCAGACTGGCCGACGCAGAGATTCAGACTCGCCAACACTGTGCACGGCCTGTGCTGAAGAGGAGGGAGTGGCCAGGCAGCAGCTTCTTCTAGTGAGAGATGCCAGGAGGAGAACAGCCAATCAGGAGAGGGGGCCGAGCTTGTTTAGTACAGCCGCGGGAGAATGAAATGAGGAAAAGGAAATCAGTGCAGGAGTGAAAAAGGAGTAGAGACAACAGAAAAGAGAGAAAAGCAAACAGAAAGCAGAAAAAAACAGTGAGAAGCGGAAAACAGAAGGAATAGAAAGAAAAAGCAGAGGACAGGAGGAGCAGCGAGGAAGACTCACAGGAAGTGCAGCAGGGAGGCCTGAGCCACTATCATCATCTCTCACAGCACAGGAGCAGGTGAGTATCATAATGTACAAATGCCTGCCTGTAACACAACAGAAAAACTGCCCTGTGCTGTGCCATCACTCTGTGTGTGAGTATTGCCACTGTGCCAATACTGTGTGTGTGTTGTCCTTGTGCTGTGCCATCACTGTGTGTGTTGCCCCGTGCCGTGCTATCACTGTGTGTGTGTTGCCCCTGTGCTGCTGTGCTATCACTGTGTGTGTGTTGCCCCTGTGCTGTGCCATCACTGTGTGTGTGTGTTGCCCCTGGGCTGTGCCATCACTGTGTGTGTGTGTTGCCCCTGTGCTGTGCCATCACTGTGTGTGTGTGTTGCCATTGTGCTGTGCCGGTGTGAAGCCCCACAGGTGTTGTGTCGGTGCATGACCTTCAGGGACTCCACGTGGAGGAACAGTCTGGTCACAGGTAGGGAACCTTCTCTTTTGGATTTTCATGACGCCACTCTCGGTATTGCGGTCAGGGTGACCACCACTGCAGATTAAGGGGTGCCTGGGGCTGATAGTGGGTGCAGTCAGTTGTAGTGGCCTCCCGAGAGTGAGGCAAGCCCCAGGGCCCTGTGTAAGTGTGTGGAACCACGAGGCGCAGAATGACTCAAACACAGTCCAGGCAGTCTTTCAGGGTTTTTACTCACAGTTGATGGCAGGGTGAGTAACCAGGGCGTAGCTGGGATGAACCAGGCTGGAACCAGGTATCCTTCCGGCTGGCTGAAGAGGGTGACTACCAACTCGCCTTCCTAGCCCTGTGTGTTTTGGGGTGACCCCTACTTGAAGTCCTGCTGGGGTCTCCCAGGGAAGTTGCTGATGCCTCTCTCCCCTTCTTTTGGCCCATTTGCTTGTAGCCTGGACCAGGTCACTCCGGCTGCTTGCCTCTTGTGAACTATGGGCAATCTCTTTGCTATGTGGCTGCGGACTCTGTGGTGGTATGGTGTAGGTCTGAAGTGCCCCAACCGGCCGGTTTGGCAGGAGAAAATTGGATAAATCTCTGCACTGGGACCTGTTACCCTTGCGGGCCTGGTACCTCCCTGGCAGTCCCCTTACTCTGCCACTCCTTTGCTCTCTCTAGCCTTGGGTGGATTTCGGTTGGCACTACCAGGTGACCGATCTCCCCCGTCGGTAGTCACTGTGCGTACGTTGTCTGACTAGTGACAGCCTCAGGTCTCCTCTTGCGACTGCTCTCCCTGAGCTCCACTTCAGACTCTGCTCACTCCTTACTACTCTGTCTGCCTACGCAACCTAGCAACCAGGCTCTCCACCACACCCCCTGAGTGAACATGGAGGCCACGCCCCCTCCTGAATTCCCCAGGGGTCCACCCAAAGGTAGATGTGTGAGACCTGATTACTATGCGCCTGTGTAGTCACACCTCGGTCAGCCTTCTGGATTACCTGTATTGTACTGCCCCCAGCATGGGTGCAGTACTCAGTGACGCCTGACCAGGTCAGGGGCGCCACACCATCACTGTGTGTGTTGCCGCTGTGCCATCGCTGTGTGTGTTGCCCCTGTGCTGTGCCATCGCTGTGTGTGTGTGTTGCCCCTGTGCTGTGCCATCACTGTGTGTATTGCCCCTGTGCTGTGCCATCACTGTGTTTCCCCTGTGCTGTGCCATCGCTGTGTGTGTTGCCCCTGTGCTGTCCCATCACTGTGTGTGTTGTGCCTGTGCCATCTATGTGTGTTGCCCCTGTGCTGTGCCATCACTGTGTGTGTGTGTTGCCCCTGTTCCATCACTCTGTGTGTGTGTATTATCCCCGTACTTTGCAGAGTTTTACTATAGATCCTAAGGCTAGAAAGAGAGTCATAATCGTTACCATTATATTGGGGAGACAGATGTGAAAATGTATATTGTGTGTGGTGAGGGGCACAAAGAAGGACATTGCTACTTTAGGCCAAGTTCACATATTGCAGATTTTTAGGGATTTGCGGCGTGAACCCACTGGTCTTAGTGCAGTGGCCTTTGCTCAGTAACAGGACGGTGGTTATATTCAGACTCTATGTGGTGATATTTGGTTATGGTGTAATGACATTATTTTGCAATGTATCATTGGCCTTTTATATGGTGGGTGTTGTTCAGTAACACTATGTAGTAGTATGTGTTATTTCTGACTATAAGCCACCCCCAGTAACGCGTGCCAACCCCCAGTAACATATATAATGATTATTATGATATTTTTTGTTATTTTTTGTTTTTTTTTTAATCGGTGGGGGGGCCCCATTCAGACTTTTGCTATGGGGCCCCATGATTTCTATGTACGCCCCTGTCCCCATCCTACTATACATGGTATATAACGTCCCCATCCTGGCATATCTTTATCCAATCCTGGACCCATCCTAGTAAAAATGTCGCTCATCCTGGGCCCATCCTAGTATATATGTCTCCCATCCTGATATACAGTTAGGTCCAGAATATTTGGACAGTGACACAATTTTCGCGAGTTGGGCTCTGCATGCCACCACATTGGATTTGAAATGAAACCTCTACAACAGAATTCAAGTGCAGATTGTAACGTTTAATTTGAAGGATTGAACAAAAATATCTGATAGAAATTGTAGGAATTGTACACATTTCTTTACAAACACTCCACATTTTAGGAGGTCAAAAGTAATTGGACAAATAAACCAAACCCAAACAAAATATTTTTATTTTCAATATTTTGTTGCGAATCCTTTGGAGGCAATCACTGCCTTAAGTCTGGAACCCATGGACATCACCAAACGCTGGGTTTCCTCCTTCTTAATGCTTTGCCAGGCCTTTACAGCCGCAGCCTTCAGGTCTTGCTTGTTTGTGGGTCTTTCCGTCTTAAGCCTGGATTTGAGCAAGTGAAATGCATGCTCAATTGGGTTAAGATCTGGTGATTGACTTGGCCATTGCAGAATGTTCCACTTTTTTGCACTCATGAACTCCTGGGTAGCTTTGGCTGTATGCTTGGGGTCATTGTCCATCTGTACTATGAAGCGCCGTCCGATCAACTTTGCGGCATTTGGCTGAATCTGGGCTGAAAGTATATCCCGGTACACTTCAGAATTCATCCGGCTACTCTTGTCTGCTGTTATGTCATCAATAAACACAAGTGACCCAGTGCCATTGAAAGCCATGCATGCCCATGCCATCACGTTGCCTCCACCATGTTTTACAGAGGATGTGGTGTGCCTTGGATCATGTGCCGTTCCCTTTCTTCTCCAAACTTTTTTCTTCCCATCATTCTGGTACAGGTTGATCTTGGTCTCATCTGTCCATAGAATACTTTTCCACAACTGAGCTGGCTTCATGAGGTGTTTTTCAGCAAATTTAAATCTGGCCTGTCTATTTTTGGAATTGATGAATGGTTTGCATCTAGAAGTGAACCCCTTGTATTTACTTTCATGGATTCTTCTCTTTACTGTTGACTTAGAGACAGATACACCTACTTCACTGAGAGTGTTCTGGACTTCAGTTGATATTGTGAACGGGTTCTTCTTCACCAAAGAAAGTATGCGGCGATCATCCACCACTGTTGTCATCCGTGGACCTCCAGGCCTTTTTGAGTTCCCAAGCTCACCAGTCAATTCCTTTTTTCTCAGAATGTACCTGACTGTTGATTTTGCTACTCCAAGCATGTCTGCTATCTCTCTGATGGATTTTTTCTTTTTTTTCAGCCTCAGGATGTTCTGCTTCACCTCAATTGAGAGTTCCTTAGACCGCATGTTGTCTGGTCACAGCAACAGCTTCCAAATGCAAAACCACACACCTGTAATCAACCCCAGACCTTTTAACTACTTCATTGATTACAGGATAACGAGGGAGACGCCTTCAGAGTTAATTACAGCCCTTAGAGTCCCTTGTCCAATTACTTTTGGTCCCTTGAAAAAGAGGAGGCTATGCATTACAGAGCTATGATTCCTAAACCCTTTCTCCGATTTGGATGTGAAAACTCTCATATTGCAGCTGGGAGTGTGCACTTTCAGCCCATATTATATATAATTGTATTTCTGAACATGTTTTTATAAACAGCTAAAATAACAAAACTTGTGTCACTATCCAAATATTTCTGGACCTAACTGTATATGTTCATCCTGGTATATATGTCCCCCATCCTCTCTAACACATAATTAAAAAATGCTCCCACATCTCCCAGTGTCCTCTGTAGTGAGCGCAGAGTGGCCTGCAGCTGATCGAAGTGTGTGACGTAGAGCATGACAGCACTACAATGCGCTGCCCGCAGTCACGGTATGGACGTCAGCTGCCAGCCACTGTTTGCCAGGCAGCGTGTATCGCAATGTAGGGGCCCAGCGGCTCTATGTGCTGTGATGCATTTTAGCTGGATGTGTGCCCTCAGATTAACATCCAGCTGAAGTAGGAGCTGGGGTCGGCTGGTCCCTTGTACCTTTGGGCCCGGTAACAATCTCTACATCTGTGATTGTTACGCCCCTGCCTGCTCTCCTCACTCCATCCACAAACTATTGGTTGCTGAAGTCAGTCATGTACTGTAAAGATAAAGCACCCTCCCAGGACATACTGCATCAAATCTACTTTAGGCTATGTGCAGAAAATCTACACATAAAAGCGCATGTTGTATGAAAAAAGCAGCTGAAAAAAATGAGCATTTTTTTTATTGCGTTTGAGTGTTTTTTCACCTGCTTTTTGAGCATTTTTTCATCATGGCGATCATGGAGGTTCAAGTGCTGTACCCCCACGGTCGCCTGATCTTACAGCCAGGACCTGGCTCTCGCTGCCAGGAGCAATGCCTACACCGCTCCTAGCAGTTCAACCCCCTAAATGCTGCAGTCAGTGCAATTCCTGCATTCACGAGGCAGGGAGAGGCATCGATTACCCCTCCCTGGTGATCGGGTCCCTGAAATGCAATCACAGGGATATGATCGCTGCCATGATGACCCTAGGTTACCGGGATACAGATCACTTCACAGACCAGGGCACCTACGTCACCAGAGTTCCATGCAACAAGAAGACCACGAAGCGGGGACACCCTCCAGGAGCCCTCCAACACTGGGACCGGGCTGGCCGCTGAAGGCGGCAAGGCCCAAGAAGCGTGACCTCTGAGGACCGCAGACAACCGGAGGACGCCTACGGACCACCAGCGGGAGCTGAGAGAGTGGACCGGGAACCGGAGGCCTGACTGCTCTCGCCCCCCTTCGTCCCGGATCAAGGTGCCGCTGACTCGCCGCTCAGTGAAGCGACAGGAGACGATCCGCCGCCATTTTGGGAGAACACGCTGAGCCGGAGGATTATCACAGGCTGCGGGAGCAAACCGGTCGGCCGGCGGGGAACGTGAGTCCCGTCACTCACCAGATCTGTCAGCGTGTCCGGAGTGGAGGTGCCGGAGGGCTGCGTGGGATCCTGGGGAGACCGCTTAGAGTACCTGGGACTGAGCTGGAGGTCACGCGGCGGCTGCGAGCGGCGCTCCTGTGGAATCTGCGGCACCCGGGGAGAAGACCTGGCGGTGAGTGAGTGGTACCTATTGGTCCGGTCCTGTGCCCGCTCCTCAGCCGCACCGGACACCCCCGGCGAGCCCTGAATCCAACCCATAGTGCCGCATAGGCCCGGCCGCGGGCGCCCGGCGCCCCAGCGTCCCCCCCCCTCCATAGCTCCCCCGCGTGGATCAGTAGCCGACCATCTTGCTAAGTACTGGGCCGCAGGGACTGCAGGGGCTAGTGCTGAGTGGGAGACGCCGGATTAAATCTCCCCATACTGGAAATTGGCCTGGTGGGGGAGAAGAAGGGGGAACGGATCGCCGTTGAAGGAGATCCCCCTCCCATTCCATCCCAGAGAAACTAAGATTCAAGAGGGGAAGATCTGTGCCCCCCCACACAGCAGGGTGCTCGGTCGTCGCACAATCGGCCTATCATACCTTGACTGGTGGCAAGCGGTCTCTTTAGGACCCAGCTCCACACACCTGTCCGGGCCCCGAGGCAACCAGAGAAGTCTCATAGTGGGGTCGTTATAGAGAGTGGTCTCGCAGAAGTACCTCTAGCATAGAGACACTCTCTTCCTACCTCCTTCCCCCTATCTAGGGGTGTACAATGTTCTAGACTCAGTGCTGTCTGGAGGGAGTAGGGTGGCCTAACCCCTACTATTCATTCACTCAAGCATAATACCACATATGTCTGACTCTAACATGGTCAAAATCGGCAATGCTCGAGCCAGCTCTCTGCCCAGACCAGTTAAAACCACTACCCAGGCTGATGTCGATAAGTTTCTCAAAAAACATCTACATACAGCTGATTCTAAAACAGGCAGCCCCCAAAGCATGTCTACTAATGATGTACAAGATATGGATGACGACGAAAGTGACACTGAAGGTGCTGATAACAGCAAGAGTCTCCCCATCTCAAGATCTTTTATAAAACGGATCCTCAAAAATGCGCTGGAACCGGGAGCAAGGGAGCTGTCAGATATTAAACAAGAAATCGGCCAAATTGGACACAGAGTGGAAACCCTGGAAGCTGCCCAAGCCACATTAACCTCCACTTCCAACAATGTCATTTCCTGCCTTCGCCAACAGGAGGATAATATCAATCAAATTCATGCCATCCTGGAAGATCATGAAAACAGAGAAAGGCGAAACAACCTCAGACTAAAGGGACTCCCAGAATCGGTGGCAAATGAAGCTTTGATCCCGACCTTACAGGGCATCTTCTGAGATCTGATGGACTCTGACTCTGACCCTGCTCCAACTTTGGAACTGATAAGAGCTTAGAGATCCTTGAGACCCCGTCCCAAACAAGGGGAACCACCAAGGGATGTCATATGCCGCTTCCTGGATTACCGAGTTAAAGAACTTATTATTAAAAAAGCCAGAGAAGCGGAGTCTATAAGTCATGAAGGCTCTAAAATTCTGATTTTCCAGGACCTTGCTTCCACCACCTTGACCAAAAGGAGATTGCTACAACCTTTCACAACAGTGTTACGCCAACGCCAGTTTCCGTACCGCTGGTTATTTCCATTCGGCATCGCTATATCTGCTAATGGAAAACACTACCAAGCCAAAACTTCTGCGGAGATAAGGCGGATTTGTGAAGATTTGGGGATCACGCTGGAGAAATACCCGGAGCTTGAAATCCATCGTTCGACATCTACACTTCAAATGCTTCCAGACCCGGCACCATGGCATAGCCTCACTCCAAAGACTCACAGATCCAGACGCAAAGCAGCAAAGAAACTCCAGATGAACTCTGAAGGCGAGCCCCCATGAAGGGGCCTTCGATTGGATCTATTGTTGCACACTACTGTTTATGCTAGTTATAACATGAAGTCATTATAGGGGTTTCGCGCCTTTTGCTCCCTCTTGATGCACACTCTTATTTGTTTGAATTTCAAATAGTTGAAAATGTTGATACTAATACCCTGTTCTCCTCTGAACCTCTCTCTACCCCCCAATCTCTTTATCTCTTCTTCTCTCCCAATGGTCATAGGTCTGGTCCACTCATCCCGATGGAAAAAGAACAGATTGTCCTTCCGCATGTATTACCATGGCATCACATCATAAGGTATTTACGGTAATAAGCCTTAACGCACATGGGTTAAATTCCCCCAAACAAAGGTCACAGACTCTACATAGCCTACATAAGAAGCACGCAGACATGATCTTCCTTCAAGAAACGCATTTCCGAGATGGCAAAATCCCAAACTTTAGCAAGGCACACTACAACACCTGGTTCCATGCCCCCTCCCCACATAAAGGTTCTAGAGGGGTCTCTATAGCCATTGCTAAAGATATACCCTTCCTAGCTCGAGATGTCGCTATTGACCCAGAGGGCCGGTTCATTTTCGTCAAGGGTATATTAGCCGGCTCTATAGTAACCCTAGGGAATGTATACGCCCCAAATGTCAAACAGGTTCGCTGGTTGGTTTCCACACTTAAAAAATTCCGGGCTTTTTCAGAAGGTACCCCAATACTTTGCGGTGATTTTAATGTGGCTTTGGAACCTAAACTAGATTCCACTGCAAAGAAAAGCCACCTCTCTCTAAGGGACCTATCTCGGATTAAATGCTCTCTCCTTTCCCTCTCTCTGATAGATATCTGGCGCTATCAACATCCCACAACCAAAGACTATACATTCTTCTCTAATCCTCATAAATCATACCACAGACTTGACTACATTTTTTTACCTAGACATCTACTACCTAATGTCAATGACACAGAGATCCAGTCAACTCCCTACTCTGACCATTCTTATGTCTCAGTCAGTTTCTCACTCCTGCGGCCGTATTGGCTTCACCGTACGTGGAGATTGAATGAATCAATTCTCTCCTCGGAAGAAAATAAGAAGCGCATATCTGAATGTCTCCGTAATTATTTTGCAGAGAACAAGTCACAAGATATTGCGGCTCCAATGTTGTGGGAAGCACATAAGGCGGTCATTAGGGGAGAGTTGATCTCCATTTCCTCACACCTCAACAAGCAGAGGAAATTGCTTCTGCAGACTTTGTATGCTGAGATTGCCACGCTGGAGGCTCAGCATAAGAAGTCCCTTTCCCAACAGACATTAGAACAACTGACCGCGAAACGTGTGGAACTTAGGGACATACTCAATAAACAGTCGGCTAAATTTTATCTTGGATGGAGGAACCGAATGTTCCTACATGGGGATAAAGCCTTTAAACTTATGATGTCCCTGATAAAAAAAAGACAGGCTCGCACTTTTATACATGTAATTAAAACCTCTCAGGGCCAACGTACGCAAGACTATTCCCAAATCTCGGACGAATTCCTTCGATTCTATAAAAATTTATATCAAATTCGGCCGGAAGAGTCGGCAACGGAGAAGGACAAAAGGAAATGCGGTATACAAAGCTACTTATCTAAATTAAATCTCCCGAAGCTCTCTAAAATACAACAGGCGTCCCTGAAAAAAACGTTCTCTCGGGCTGAGGTTCAGTCCATCCTGTCCAGAAGCCCCGTGGGGAAGGCACCAGGTCCAGATGGCCTTCCCATCATCTATTATAAAAAATTCTTTGACATCCTGGGGGATCACCTTCTGGCATCATGCAACGCTCTACTACTCGGCGACCCTATACCCAAGCAAGCACTGGAGGCGCATATATCATTAATACACAAAGACGGGAAAGATCCGGAGTGTTGTGGAAATTATAGGCCCATCTCACTCTTGAATGTGGACCTAAAGATATATGCTAGCTTAATTGCTAACTGAGTGGCGGGTATCCTTCCTGATCTTATCTCTCCAGAACAATCTGGTTTTGTTAGAGGTAGAGAGGGGAAGGATAATGCGCTAAGAGTAATAAATTTAATGCAACACGCCAGGACCCATAAGCTGCCTCTGGTGCTGCTGGGAACGGACGCCGAGAAGGCGTTTGATAGGGTGGATTGGACCTTCTTGCAGGGAACGCTGGAGGCCTTCCATTTTCCTCCAAATGCCATACGCGCAATTCTACAGATGTACACGTCCCCCACGGCCAGGATTAAGATAAACAATACTCTTACCGACCCCCTTGACATTAAAAATGGCACAAGGCAGGGATGCCCCTTATCCCCCCTACTCTTTGTCTTGGTCATGGAACCACTGCTAAATGCCATCCAGCAAGACCGGGAAATCGAGGGGTTCACCCTGCAGGGAGTTCACCATAAGTCCGCCGCCTTTGCCGATGACTTGTTGGTGGTGATGTCTAGGCCGGAGAGGGGTTTCCCTGCCATTATGAAATTATTAGAGGAATATGGCCACTGGTCTAACTTCAAAATTAACCTATCTAAATCAGAAGCATTAAGCATTAATATCACCAGTAAAGTTACTAAATCTCTCCAAAACTCGTTTCCTTTTCGATGGCCAAATAGTCACATAACATACCTAGGTATCAAGCTAGGGAAAACCTTCAAGTCCTTGTTTGATCTCAATTACAAGCCCCTTCTTCCTAATCTTACCGCACAAATATCCTCGTGGAAGGCCCCCTTTCTTTCGTGGATGGGCCGGAAAAACTTAATTAAAAGCATTATACTCCCAAAGTTTATCTACCTTTTTCAAATGTTGCCCATACCAATTCCCACAGCATTTCTCTCTCAATGTAATTCTTTAATCTCCAACTACGTCTGGAACAAACTTAAACCGAGAATCAATTTCCACACATTGAACCTTCCAAAAGATAAAGGGGGCATGGGATTACCCAATATATCGCTATATTACCAAGCCGCCGTCCTCTCCAGAACGGTGGACTGGATCAGACGCCCACCGAGTAAACTGTGGATATCTATAGAAGAATACCTAGCCCCCTCCCCTCTACGAGCTATGTTACTCCCCCCCCAACCAGAAAGATAAAAGAACCTTTACGAATGAACTAACGAGAACTCTTCTGCAAAAATGGAAGGAAAATAGGGAGATGTTGGCTCCACCTCTCTCCCCCCTAACCCTAGTTTCAGACATACTAGACGCCGATGGAAACCAAGCCGCGTCCTCGAAGAACACATTCCTGACCAATGTAACTGTTCCGTTGGCTGATCTTTTGGTAGATGGCTCTTTGATATCTAAACAAGAGATGTGTGGGAACCCCCTCCTCTCTAAGCTCACATTTCTCCATCATACGAAATTAAAACACGTGATCCACCCATTATTACCTCATACCCAACTCGACAGACCTCTAACTACATTTGAATCTTACTGCATGCAAACCCGGGCCCCCAGGAAAATTCTTTCTAATCTATACCATACTCTGCTCACAAAAAAACTAGTGGTGAAGAGAGCATATATATTGAAATGGGAAAGGGACCTGAAAACTACATTTACTGATTCACAAACGAGCCAAATTTATAGCACCTCACACGGTCCGTCATGTTGTGTGAGAGTTCAAGAGAACTCTTTCAAAGTGATTACGAGATGGTACATTGTCCCCACCTCGTCCAGTACGTGGAGTTCCTCCACCTCAGATCAATGCTGGCGCTGCGAGAGGGACAAGGGAACATATTTACACGTGTGGTGGACATGTCCGATGGTCCAGACCTTCTGGCGGACAGCATTACAGTTAATATTTGACCTCACAGGCAAAAAAGGGGTCCTGGACCCTAGACAATTGCTTCTGAACTTCCCAATGTGGCCTAAAGATAAAGCTACTTCGAAACTAGCGTAATTTGTGGGCTCAGCTTGTAAACTTCTTATTGCTCAATTGTGGCGCACAACGAAAATTCCCTCTCTCACGCAGCTTTTGCTGAAAATTGATCAATTATACCATGTTGAAGAACTTTCAGCCCTATCTAGTCAAAATATGCTCTCTTTCCTGCAGGTATGGAACGCATGGCAGACCTATAAGTCTAAACCCCAATTTCTAGTAGTCACCTCACAGAAGGCAACATAGGGTACTTCAGGCCGCCTTACCCTCCCACTAGTGAGTTGAATGACGGCCTGCAGATCATTGTGTCCACGGTAGGATGGGACCTATGACCAAAATCTCTTCCCTTCTTCCTGACTCTTCTATCCCCTCTCTCTATTCGCTTCCTGAAACTGCTGACTCAACTCTTTTATCTGAACTTCAAGTGAAACAATCTCGCTTACCTTTACTCAAGCTATCCCCCCTCTTCTTTTCCTAGTTCCTTTGATACTCAAGATTAGAAAACTGTTTCATGTTAATCCAGAAACCAGGCTGACAACCTAGATTGATCTTCCCTATTGCCTGTTGGATAAGCCTAATGATGTCTGGCTTAGGTCAGATTTTGTACAGGTACTAAGGGGTGCTTCACACACAGCGAGCTCACTGCCGAGATCGCTGCTGAGTCACGCTTTTTGTGACGCAGCAGTGACCTCATTAGCGATCTCGCTGTGTGTGACAATGAGCAGCGATCTGGCCCCTGCTGCGAGATCGCTGCTCGTTACACACAGCCCTGGTTCGCTTTCTTCAAAGGCGCTCTCCCACTGTGACACACAGATCGCTGTGTGTGACAGCGAGAGAGCGACAAATGAAGCGAGCAGGGAGCAGGAGCCGGCGTCTGACAGCTGAGGTAAGCTTGTAACCAAGATAAACATCCGGTAACCAAGGTGGTTACCCGATATTTACCTTAGTTACCAGCCTCTGCAGCTCTCACGCTGCCTGTGCTGCCGGCTCCGGCTCTCTGCACATGTAGCTGCTGTACACATCGGGTTAATTAACCCGATGTGTACAGCAGCTAGGAGAGCAAGGAGCCAGCGCTAAGCAGTGTGCGCGGCTCCCTGCTCTCTGCACATGTAGCTGCATTACACATCGGGTTAATTAACCCGATGTGTACTGTAGCTAGGAGAGCAAGGAGCCAGCGCTCAGTGTGCGCGGCTCCCTGCTCCCTGCACACACAGCTAAGCGGTGTGCGCTGGTAACTAATGTAAACATCGGGTAACCATACCCGATGTTTACCTTAGTTACCAGTCTCCGCAGCTTCCAGACGGCGGCTCCGTGCAAGCGCAGCGTCGCTTGCACGTTGCTGCTGGCTGGGGGCTGTTCACTGGTCGCTGGTGAGATCTGCCTGTTTGACAGCTCACCAGCGACCATGTAGCGATGCAGCAGCGATCCTGACCAGGTCAGATCGCTGGTCGGATCGCTGCTGCATCGCTAAGTGTGAAGGTACCCTAAGTGTCATGGAGACATAAGGGAAGCCTTTGTAACAATCTTAACAATCGTAACAATATTAGTTAAGTCTGTGTCTTCTGTTGACTATGTATTCTCTTTTTTTTGCCTTAATAAACAAAACATTAAAACAAACAAGAAGACCACGAGGCTTAGATGGAGGGAACATCGGTGACGTCATAAGGGGAACTGAGTTCATGCCGGCGGATCTGCAGGAGATCCCGGCGAGCCGCCGGCATGAACTTGATTCACTTTGTGACGTCACTGGACTTCCCTGGAGCAATGTCCTGCAGTAAAGACTGTGAGATGAGGAAATGGCTGCAGGGAAGTCTACTGATGTCATAAAAGCATATAATGCACAAAAACTCAACGTGGGCATTACACATGCATTTTTTCCTGCATTTTTCACTGACGCCATTGAAGTCAATTGGTGAAAAAGCAGGAAAAAAAAAACGCTGAAACAATTGACGCTGCTTCTTTTATCAGCAAAAAAAACCTGCAAGGAAAAAAAGCTGTGTGTGTGTGTACACAGCAAGTCAGGATTCTCATAGACTTTGCTGGGACGATTTTTCCTTGCTTTATTGATTAAAACAGCAAGGAAAAATGCATTAAAAAAAGTCCTGTGTATGTAGCTGAGCAGTGCACAGTAATTTAGCTGGATTTAGATACAGGACCTGGCTGTGCTGCTTTCAACAAACTGCTGCAAACACTTCCCACACTGCTCACATTGTGACTGATTCTGTGGGATGGTGACCCCAATCACCTTATCAGCCTCATCCCCCCTCCCCACCAAATCCCAAAGTGTCTAAAGGCCACGTCACACTAAGCAACATCGCTAGCAACATCGCTGCTGAGGCACGACTTGCTAGCGATGTTGCTGTGTGTGACATCCAGCAACAACCTGGCCCCTGCTGTGAGGTCGCTGGTTGTTGCTGAATGTCCTGGACCATTTTTTAGTTGTTGCTCTCCCGCTCTGAAGCACACATCGCTGTGTGTGACAGCGACAGAGCAACAACTGAATGTGCAGTGAGCAGGCATCCGGCTTCTGCGGACTCTGGTAACCAAGGTAAACATCGGGTAACCAAGAAGCCCTTTCCTTGGTTACCCGATATTTACCTTTTTTTACCAGCGTCCGCCGCTCTCACACTGTCAGTGCCGGCTCCCTGCACACATAGCCAGACTACACATCGGGTAATTAACCCGATGTGTACTCTGGTTAGGAGTGCTGGGAGCCAGCGCTAAGCGGTGTGTGCTGGTAACCAAGGTAAATATCGGGTTGGTTACCCGATATTTACCTTAGTTACCAAGCGCAGCATCGCTTCCACGCGTCGCTGCTGGCTGGGGGCTGGTCACTGATTGCTGGTGAGATCTGCCTGTTTGACATCTCACCAGCAACCCGTGTAGTCGACGCTCCAGCGATCCCTGCCAGGTCAGGTTGCTGGTGGGATCGCTGGAGCGTCGCTTAGTGTGACGGTACCTTAAAGCAGCACCTGAAGGGTTTACATTAAGATAAGGTAGAACGTAAAAAAGGTCAGATAAACTTTCCTGCTGTACAGCTCACCCCTCTCCACATGATCGCACATAAGGAACAGACGCTGTCCGTGACTGCAAAGAGCGAGCGGGAGGGAGGCAAAGTATATACAGCCATGCCTGCGCTACTGGGATGGAGAGGCACGGTAACGCTGCTTTCACACATCCGTTTTTTGCAGTGCGGCACAATACGGCGCTTTGTGGGAAAACCGCAGCCGTTTTTTTTTTGCCGCCAGGTGCGTTTTTTTCTCAGACTTTTATTAGCGCCGGATTGTGCCGCATGGCCTTGCGTTGCGTCCAGTTTTTGCCGTATGCGCCATATTTAGCCGATGTGGCGGCCGGATGAAACGTTGAAGCGAAAGTTTTTGTCTGCGGCGAAAAAAACGCATTGCGCCGGAATCGCCGTGATTTACAATGCAAGCCTATGGACGCCGAATGCGGCGTCCGGCGGCAAAAACTGCATCCGGCGGCCGGATGCGTTTTTTTGCACTGCGCATGCTCAGTATCAAGCCGCATCCGTCAAAAAACAGACGGGCCGCATGGAAAAACGTATGCAACGGATCTGGTTTTTTTTGCCGCATCCGTTGCATAGGTTTTTGAGCCGCACTGCAAAAAACGGATGTGTGAAAGCAGACTAAGGGTACTTTCACACTTGCGTTCAGCGGAGTCCGTCACTATGGAGAATAGCGCAGTCCGTTAACGCACTGCGCTATTCTCCATAGACTTGTATGGATGACGCACTGTAACACAAGTGTCAGCGTTGCATCCGCCAGATGACGCAGCGTCGTTATTTTGACGCTGCGTCGGGCGGAAGGAACACAGCATGTAAAGTTTTTTTTGAGCAGCGGAATCCTTTGGATTTCACTGCGCATGCTCTCTCTGGCTCCCTGCACCCGTAACCAGGGTACACGTCGGGTAACCAAGGAACTCTGGTTACGTATGCAGGAAGCCCGACACTTCCCCGCTCGGCTCCGCCCCCTCCCACACTCCGTATGTATACACACACACACACACTCTCACTCACCTGTCCCCCAGCGATGCAGTCCCCGCAGCACTGACGTCCTCAGCCATGGCCCCGCTCGGCTCCACCCACTTCGCACTCCGCCCCCCGCACACATTGTCGGCGACCGAACGATCAGCTGATCACCCGGCGGCCGGCTACTGTGAGTGATCAGCTGATCACCTGGCGGCCGGCTACTGTTAGCGATCAGCTGATCGTTCACAGTAGTCTGCCGACGGTAAAACTGTAAAAAACCCAAAATGGATTGCGTTGTTTTGCAGCATCCGTTGTGCCACTGTAAGGGGTGGGCAGACCCCTTACAAAGAGGTGCAGTGTTTCCCCCTGAAGATACCCCCGCTGGGGTAGACAAAGCTGTTGATGTTTTATGTTGATGTTTTATTGTACTTGCACTGTATAGCTGGGTTTCCCCTAGTGGCCGAGTGGGACGGCTGTCCCCATAGAAACTGTGCAGGAGGGAGGAGGAGCAGGCAGCTTAGGGGGAAAGGGAGTGTGTGTGTGTGTAAAAGTTAGTTGATTCCGGGACAGGGGAGAAGGAACAGCCAGGGGCAGAGTGTGGAGCTGAGTGGGCAGAAAGAAAGAAAGAAAGAAAGAAGGGAAGAAGAGAAGAAGTGTCCTCAAGGGTGAAGCAGAATTGGTGTGGGTCCAGTCTGTGTTAGCCGGAGTGGGAGCCTAGGGGAAGTGGAGTAGCCGGGCACATCCCCACTAGAGGAGACAACAAGGAAAGATTTCCCCGGACAGGAATTGTGACCGTGCGCTACAAAATCCGTGCATTGAGCTGTCTGTGAAACTGTACAATAAAGATGTCCTTTGGTTTATCTGATCCCTGCCTGAAGAGTCTTCCTGCGGCTGAAAGTATGCTCTTTTCCACCACACTCTGCCCCACAGAACAATCCCCTGTCCCAATAGTGACGGCGGAGCCGGGGGTAAGCCTGATAGAAAAAGAGGCCACGACTACAACCCCCGAGGCACCCCCGGCACCCGGTTACATGTGGCGTAGTCGGCAGGATACGGATTATCTGCAGGGGGTCCCGATCCAAGAAGATGGAGACCAAGTGGTGCCTAAGGCGTTGGACCAGGCACAAGACGGCGGTAAGATGGCCGCCGTCTTCACGAGTACAGCGAGCGCGCGAAGAATTGGCGCCAAACGAAAGACCCTGAGTTGGCCGGCGAAGAAAAATAAGTACAGAGTACGCCGTCCAAAGAGGGCAGGTGCTGGCCCTAAGATGTTACTGAAAACATGTGGAGAGGGTGGCAGTACAGAGAAAAAGAAGAGTCACCTATGCTGGGTCGATTTAATGTGTGAGACTGGGGGTGGAGCGTATACAAGAGCGGGAAAAGAAGGCCCGCCTCCACCTTCCCCAGCATCTCCACCGTCCCCGGCGCCATTACTGGAAGGTCTGCAAGAGATCGGATGGGAAGAGTGTCAGTACCGGAGACGTACACAGCAGAGACCGATGCTGGCTGGGATTTCCCGGCCGAGAAACACGCTGGTGGTATCGCCAGAAGTCATGACAGGACTGAGTGCTGACCCAGAGAAGGGGACACTGGCGGTGTTGGCAATTCACCAGAGTCTGGTCACACACCCGGTGATCGTCGTGGGCAGTCCACAGCCATCCCGTTCAGCGACCCCGTCACCCCCGTCGGGGGTTGAGGAGGCAAAACCCGAAACAGAGGCGCCAGAACCACCCGTCAACTACGAACCGTTCCGGAGGCTGCGCCGCTTGCCAGGTCAGTCCCTTTCCGATTATGTGAGGGCTCAGCGGGCCGAATAGCAGCGCGCTTATCATCCCGAGTGACCCGTAATGACCGGAGGTAATGGACATGTTCGTGTTGAATACCGGTGTTGTTAAAGAGCCGGAAAAGTTCCACAGTTTGCAACCATGTTTAAGTTACCGAGCCCGGAAGGAGCCTGATGCTGGACTGAGCCAGGGGCTCCCTCCGTGATGTTAAGGAAGACTTTATTGTTTGTCCTCCTATCTACAAAGACCGGGAGTGCTGTGAAAGCCTCCGAGCAGAAGACCAGCAAAGACCGGGAGTGCCTGCTGAAGGCCTCCGGGCACACTGCCTACAAAGACCGGGAGCTCCCAGGAGGGATTCCGGGCGCAGAACTTGGGCGCTCAGTGGTTGACTTTGTTTATGAAGGTTTTAAAGTTTTATCCAAAGTTTGCCTTGCTGCTAAATTGTGTTTTCAGGTTCGAGCCTTGCCGGGAGGCTTAGGCTTAAAGAGGGGAGGAATGTAAGGGGTGGGCAGACCCCTTACAAAGAGGTGCAGTGTTTCCCCCTGAAGATACCCCCGCTGGGGTAGACAAAGCTGTTGATGTTTTATGTTGATGTTTTATTGTGATTGCACTGTATAGCTGGGTTTCCCCTAGTGGCCGAGTGGGACGGCTGTCCCCATAGAAACTGTGCAGGAGGGAGGAGGAGCCGGCAGCTTAGGGGGAAAGGGAGTGTGTGTGTGTGTAAAAGTTAGTTGATTCCGGGACGGGGGGAGAAGGAACAGCCAGGGGCAGAGTGTGGAGCTGAGTGGGCAGAAAGAAAGAAAGAAAGAAGGGAAGAAGAGAAGAAGAGAAGTGTCCTCAAGGGTGAAGCAGAATTGGTGTGGGTCCAGTCTGTGTTAGCCGGAGTGGGAGCCTAGGTGAAGTGGAGTAGCCGGGCACATCCCCACTAGAGGAGACAACAAGGAAAGATTTCCCCGGACAGGAATTGTGACCCTGTGCTACAAAATCTGTGCATTGAGCTGTCTGTGAAACTGTGCAATAAAGATGTCGTTTGGTTTATCTGATCCCTGCCTGAAGAGTCTTCCTGCGGCTGAAAGTATGCTCTTTTCCACCACACTCTGCCCCACAGAACAATCCCCTGTCCCAATAGTGACGGCGGAGCCGGGGGTAAGCCTGATAGAAAAAGGGGCCACGACTACAACCCCCGAGGCACCCCCGGCACACCGTTACACCACTATATGCAACACATCTGTTGCATCCGTCACGGATACCGTTCAACGCAAGTGTGAAAGTAGCCTAAGTGCTGCCTCACAAACATGTGCCAGTCACACTGCACCGCTGGCCTCACCTGATCTATCTCCTGCAGACTCCAGCAGCACAGTAACCACAGGCAGAGGCTGGAGGGGGTGGAGCTCAGCGCTGCCCGGCCGCTTCTACTGACAGTGCAGGAACATCGCAGCTCTTGTCTCACTGACAGGAGCCGGCTGCTGATCTGCAGCGCGGGCCCCTAACCCTGCGGGCCCGTCGCAATGGCGAACCCTGCGACCGAGGTAGTTACGCCCTCGTGCCCCAATATATCATATAGCAATATACAATATAGAGGATCCACAAGAAGATAGGTAGGTAGCTGGATCAATGTTGGGGCACAAAAAGTAATGCAGACATAAAACTTAACTTTTACTGTATTAGTAGTATAAAAATGAACTTCCGTTCATGAAAGTGAGTTAAAAAACAGGGTGACATTCATCCAATCACTCATATAGACACCCTCTGGGTCAGTAGATAGGTAGGAGACCCAAATAGTACGCGCTACCTTGGCTTGCTTAGAGTGAATAGACGGCCATACCACCTTAAACCACTATATCAGGCCAAGATAGTAGTATCATATACACATAAAACAGTTTATATTCTGAACTCCCAGCTCAAGGGAAAAACAGCTCATATGTGTGTATCATAAAGGGATATTCATAAAGGGAAGACCATATCAAACAGTAGTCCCTATAAACGGGAATGGTCTTACCACATCCCAAGATACACGGCGGGCATAATGTATGGAGTACCGGTTCCGTAGGGGGGGCTGTCACTCAGCACTTTAAATCCCGAACCAGCCGGTTATACCATAGCAGGCATATAGCAGTAGGCTCCCACTCCCAACGTTTCAATATGGATCATCAGGGGAGTCCAAGTGGGATATAAATGGCGGACATCAATATGTCATTATTGTCCACCGATGCCCGGCTCACTATAATAGCAATAAACAATAATCAGAAAAGCCCAAAGAACTAACAATAAACCGCATACCACTAGGTTGTAATAACTCACCGCTCACTGGCGTATCTCCAGCCTCATTCAAACTAGCCGCGCCTCACACCCGGAAGAGCGTTCCAGATAAAGCCCGGCGCATGCGCAGAATGGCTGGATTGGCGTGACGCGTACTCCCACAACACCCCTTACCGGAAGTTACGCGTCATCCGGGCAACGTCGCTGGAGCGACGTGGCCGTCCTCACCCGATGTTATCACATCCGGTTGAGTGGAACGCAAGCATATCCATTGCAAGGAAGCAACTGTAGCGCTACCATAGCAACCATAACACCGTGTGCAGCTGCCGCGTTCATGTTTATGAAATCAAGGGCATAAAGGAACAAGTCCAAACAACAGATGCCCGTGTATATAATGTATGTCATAGGTCAGGTATACATAAAACACACCGGGCACTAGGCCAAAGGCCATATGGATGTGAATTGAGTCATGGGGAAGGGGAGGAGGAAACATAGCAGGGGACATGTAATATACAAAATAGTCCTAGAGAGAGGGAGGCCAATCCCGAGGGGGCGACCACCAGGGTAGCTAAAAGGGGCGGGGAGGGGGAGGGACAAGACAAGATCATCAAACTGAGGTCAGCGGCGATTCTAAAGTGTACACTAAACCGCTGACCCTGCCGAAAAAGAACGGCCCTACCTAACATGTGGGGGTCGGCACCCTAGCAATCTATAAGTCCATGGTGCCCCCACTCGGGCGTCGTCTTTCCCTCCTATTATAGCCCTAAATCTAAGGTGCTCCTAGGAAGGGGGTGAAAGAAAGGGATTCATTTAATCCCGTTGGCACCATAGTGTCCAAGGTATATATCCAGAAACACTCTTTCTGGAGCATGATCTTGTCCCAATTTCCACCGCGTGGGGGGGGGTTGATCAGATTAATACCCATTACCTTAAAACTTTCCAGGTCGCCATCATGGAAGGCGTTGAAATGTCTTGCCACTGGTGTGTCATTCTTCTTGATGATGTCATTCTTGTGTTCCCCTATTCTACGCCTCAGCTCCCTGATGGTTTTACCCACATATAGCCTGCCACAACCGCAGCTCACCTTGTACACCAACCCCTTCGATTTGCATGTTATAAGTGACCTCAAGGAATAGACTTTACTGCCTTTTGAGTTTTTAAACTCTTTCCCTTCCTCTACATATTTACAATTAATGCAATCATAGCACTTAAAACAGCCTTTTACACCACTCCTTTCCACGGCTGATGTCTTATCTTGAAAGTGGCTATGGACCAGTCTATCGCCCAGGGATCTCGCCTTTCTAAAGGTGATCGCTGGGTGGTCAAATAGATGTTTATCAATTGTAGGATCCATATGTAATATGGGCCAGTATTTAGACAGTGTTTTTCTCAAGTCTACTGCACCATTGTTGAAAGTTGTAATGAACCTTAGAGTGTCCGGGGTGGCAGTTTTTTGGTGGTTGGAATTTAATAGGTTACTGCGGTCCAAGCTGCATGTGGATTGGTACGCCTCCATGATCACCCGCTCGGGGTAGCCTCTCTCTCTCTCAGACGTCCCATCAGGTCAGCTGATTGTGTTTCAAAGGTGACGTCTTCCGAGCAGTTTCTCCGCATCCTCGTAAACTGTCCCTTAGGGATCCCCCTTTTTAGGGGGGCAGGATGGGCACTCTCCCATTTAAGCAGGGAGTTGGAGGAGGTGGTCTTTCTATAAGTTGTTGTTCTTAAACGGCCCTCTGGACCTTTTTCGACCAAAACGTCAAGAAACGCCAACTTGTCTCCACCCACCTCACTAGTGAAGTGTAGGCCAATGTTGTTGATGTTCAATCTGCTCATGAACAAGTTGAAGGCCATCTCTGAGCCCTTCCAGATAACGAAGACGTCGTCTATGTACCTAGCCCATAAGACGACGTCCTCGGTATCCACCAGGCCCCCAAAGACCACCTTCTCCTCCCACCAGCCCAGAAGGAGGTTGGCATACGATGGGGCACAGCACGTCCCCATCGCTGTCCCCCTGAGCTGATGGAAGAACCTCCCACCAAAGGTGAACACGTTTCTGGTTAGACAAAAAGTTAGGGCCTTAATCACGAATGTGTTATGTTGTTCATACTGATTGCCCCTAGTGCTGAGGAAATACTTCACTGCCTCCACCCCCGCTTCATGGGGGATGGACGAGTACAAGGCCTCCACGTCAATACTACACAGTAGCATACCCTCCTCTAGAAAGATGTCATCAATTCTACGTAGGAAGTCTGTGGTGTCCCTCAGATACGAATTGAGGGAAAGCACGAAGGGTCTTAGAATCCTGTCTACATAAATACTCAGTTTTTCAGTTAAACTGCCAATACCCGACACAATAGGGCGACCTCTCAGAGGATCATACCCCTTGTGTATCTTTGGTAGAATGTAAAACGTTGCCATTATTGGAAAGGTAGGCAGTAAAAAATCAAACTCGTTTTTGTCTATGATATTTAGGTCAAGAGCTTCAACCAGCATATTCTTCAATTCATTTTTAAAGCTCAAGGTTGGATTTGACCTAAGTTTGGCGTAGCAAGCCTCATCGTTAAGTATATCAAGACAGATGTTTTTGTAGTCACTAGAATCCAGTATCACCACATTGCCCCCCTTATCCGAGGGCTTGATGGTGATACTGGAATCCTTCTCTAGACCCTGTAAACTGAGCATTTCGATTTTTGACAGGTTATATTGACTCCTACGTGTTCTTGTACTATTTTTTATATCCTCAGTCACTAAATTTACGAAAACATCTATAGCATCGACCTCCGCAGATGTAGGAGGCATTTTCATGCTTCTGTTTTTGAGGTCCGTGAATGGCCCTTCACCCAATTCATTGGGGTTGGTGTCACTCAGATGGAAGAGTAAGCTCACATCCTGTATGAGATCTTCCGGGATCCCCAATTCCGCTGATGTTTTCTCATTTTGTCTACCAAAAAATTTCTTCCATTTAAGGCGTCTAGCAAAAAGGTTAAGGTCTTTTATAGCTGTAAATTCATCGAAATCCGTGGTGGGGACAAAGGACAACCCCTTGTTCAAAACAAGTAGTTCGGTATTGCTAAGGTGTCTAGAGAACAAATTTATCACCTGTGGAGCTCTACCCATTACATGGGATTGATTAGACCTTTGCTCCTCAGGTGATATTGGTTGTCTAAAAAACCACCACGGCCTGAATTGTGATTAGCTCCCCTGAAGTTGCCTCTACCCCTTCCTCTGTGTTTTTTGTATTGTTGTTGAGGTTTGAACGGATTATTCCTAGAGTCCGTATCGGAAAGTTCCGCATCCGTGGAGGAAAAGTCTGTCTCACTCTGTCTGACACTACGGTTATTGGATGGAAAATAAACCTTGTTGTCTTTGAAGTCTTGAAGATCCCTAATATAGAATTTATGTTTCCTTTCTTTCAGTTTGTATTGAAATTTCTCAATTATACCTTGCAATACAAGTTCTTTAATGGCAAACTCGCTCTCACTGGAAAATTTGCGTGTTATATCGATGTGTTCCTTCAGGGAATCTTCTAGAACTGACAGACTTTTCCTCTCTTCCTCTAACAAAAGTTTCATAAGCCTAAGGGAGCTTTCAGTAGCTTCTTTTTCCCATTTGCTTATGAAATCAGGGTTCTTATGGCGATACCCCGGCTGGAGTGTTATCCTAAGATGTCTAGGAACGATTTTGTCTTTTAGGTAGCTTTCTAATGATTGGACTTCCCACCAGGATATGATCCTCTCTTTATACACCCTAGTGAGGTCTTTGAAAGCACCACTTAAAGTGGGGGTATACCTTTTCAGAACAAGATTTTTTTCAGAAAAGACATCCTTTGCCTCAGAGGCCCACTGCCTAGTGTCAATATCAGCGGATAAAAAACCTGCCATAGACAGCTCGTGATAATAATATAATATAGCAATATACAATATAGAGGATCCACAAGAAGATAGGTAGGTAGCTGGATCAATGTTGGGGCACAAAAAGTAATGCAGACATAAAACTTAACTTTTACTGTATTAGTAGTATAAAAATGAACTTCCGTTCATGAAAGTGAGTTAATAAACAGGGTGACATTCATCCAATCACTCATATAGACACCCTCTGGGTCAGTAGATAGGTAGGGGACCCAAATAGTACGTGCTACCTTGGCTTGCTTAGAGTGAATAGACGGCCATACCACCTTAAACCACTATATCAGGCCAAGATAGTAGTATCATATACACATAAAACAGTTTATATTCTGAATTCCCAGCTCAAGGGAAAAACAGCTCATATGTGTGTATCATAAAGGGATACTCATAAAGGGAAGACCATATCAAACAGTAGTCCCTATAAACGGGAATGGTCTTACCACATCCCAAGATACACGGCGGGCATAATGTATGGAGTACCGGTTCCGTAGGGGGGGCTGTCACTCAGCACTTTAAATCCCGAACCAGCCGGTTATACCATAGCAGGCATATAGCAGTAGGCTCCCACTCCCAACGTTTCAATATGGATCAATAGGGGAGTCCAAGTGGGATATAAATGGCGGACATCAATATGTCATTATTGTCCACCGATGCCCGGCTCACTATAATAGCAATAAACAATAATCAGAAAAGCCCAAAGAACTAACAATAAACCGCATACCACTAGGTTGTAATAACTCACCGCTCACTGGCGTATCTCCAGCCTCATTCAAACTAGCCGCGCCTCACACCCGGAAGAGCGTTCCAGATAAAGGCCGGCGCATGCGCGGAATGGCTGGATTGGCGTGACGCGTACTCCCACAACACCCCTTACCGGAAGTTACGCGTCATCCGGGCAACGTCGCTGGAGCGACGTGGCCGTCCTCACCCGATGTTATCACATCCGGTTGAGTGGAACGCAAGCATATCCATTGCAAGGAAGCAACTGTAGCACTACCATAGCAACCATAACACCGTGTGCAGCTGCCGCGTTCATGTTTATGAAATCAAGGGCATAAAGGAACAAGTCCAAACAACAGATGCCCGTGTATATAATGTATGTCATAGGTCAGGTATACATAAAACACACCGGGCACTAGGCCAAAGGCCATATGGATGTGAATAGAGTCATGGGGAAGGGGAGGAGGAAACATAGCAGGGGACATGTAATATACAAAATAGTCCTAGAGAGAGGGAGGCCAATCCCGAGGGGGCGACCACCATCCATATGGCCTTTGGCCTAGTGCCCGGTGTGTTTTATGTATACCTGACCTATGACATACATTATATACACGGGCATCTGTTGTTTGGACTTGTTCCTTTATGCCCTTGATTTCATAAACATGAACGCTGCAGCTGCACACGGTGTTATGGTTGCTATGGTAGCGCTACAGTTGCTTCCTTGCAATGGATATGCTTGCGTTCCACTCAACCGGATGTGATAACATCGGGTGAGGTCGGCCACGTCGCTCCAGCGACGTTGCCCGGATGACGCGTAACTTCCGGTAAGGGGTGTTGTGGGAGTACGCGTCACGCCAATCCAGCCATTCCGCGCATGCGCCGGGCTTTATCTGGAACGCTCTTCCGGGTGTGAGGCGCGGCTAGTTTGAATGAGGCTGGAGATACGCCAGTGAGCGGTGAGTTATTACAACCTAGTGGTATGCGGTTTATTGTTAGTTCTTTGGGCTTTTCTGATTATTGTTTATTGCTATTATAGTGAGCCGGGCATCGGTGGACAATAATGACATATTGATGTCCGCCATTTATATCCCACTTGGACTCCCCTGATGATCCATATTGAAACGTTGGGAGTGGGAGCCTACTGCTATATGCCTGCTATGGTATAACCGGCTGGTTCGGGATTTAAAGTGCTGAGTGACAGCCCCCCCTACGGAACCGGTACTCCATACATTATGCCCGCCGTGTATCTTGGGATGTGGTAAGACCATTCCCGTTTATAGGGACTACTGTTTGATATGGTCTTCCCTTTATGAGTATCCCTTTATGATACACACATATGAGCTGTTTTTCCCTTGAGCTGGGAGTTCAGAATATAAACTGTTTTATGTGTATATGATACTACTATCTTGGCCTGATATAGTGGTTTAAGGTGGTATGGCCGTCTATTCACTCTAAGCAAGCCAAGGTAGCGCGTACTATTTGGGTCCCCTACCTATCTACTGACCCAGAGGGTGTCTATATGACTGATTGGATGAATGTCACCCTGTTTTTTAACTCACTTTCATGAACGGAAGTTCATTTTTATACTACTAATACAGTAAAAGTTAAGTTTTATGTCTGCATTACTTTTTGTGCCCCAACATTGATCCAGCTACCTACCTTTCTTCTTGTGGATCCTCTATATTGTATATTGCTATATTATATTATTATCACGAGCTGTCTATGGCAGGTTTTTTATCCGCTGATATTGACACTAGGCAGTGGGCCTCTGAGGCAAAGGATGTCTTTTCTGAAAAAAATCTTGTTCTGAAAAGGTATACCCCCACTTTAAGTGGTGCTTTCAAAGACCTCACTAGGGTGTATAAAGAGAGGATCATATCCTGGTGGGAAGTCCAATCATTAGAAAGCTACCTAAAAGACAAAATCGTTCCTAGACATCTTAGGATAACACTCCAGCCGGGGTATCGCCATAAGAACCCTGATTTCATAAGCAAATGGGAAAAAGAAGCTACTGAAAGCTCCCTTAGGCTTATGAAACTTTTGTTAGAGGAAGAGAGGAAAAGTCTGTCAGTTCTAGAAGATTCCCAGAAGGAACACATCGATATAACACGCAAATTTTCCAGTGAGAGCGAGTTTGCCAATAAAGAACTTGTATTGCAAGGTGTAATTGAGAAATTTCAATACAAACTGAAAGAAAGGAAACATAAATTCTATATTAGGGATCTTCAAGACTTCAAAGACAACAAGGTTTATTTTCCATCCAATAACCGTAGTGTCAGACAGAGTGAGACAGACTTTTCCTCCACGGATGCGGAACTTTCCGATATGGACTCTAGGAATAATCCGTTCAAACCTCAACAACAATACAAAAAACACAGAGGAAGGGGTAGAGGCAACTTCAGGGGAGCTAATCACAATTCAGGCCGTGGTGGTTTTTTAGACAACCAATATCACCTGAGGAGCAAAGGTCTAATCAATCCCATGTAATGGGTAGAGCTCCACAGGTGATAAATTTGTCTTCTAGACACCTTAGCAATACCGAACTACTTGTTTTGAACAAGGGGTTGTCCTTTGTCCCCACCACGGATTTCGATGAATTTACAGCTATAAAAGACCTTAACCTTTTTGCTAGACGCCTTAAATGGAAGAAATTTTTTGGTGGACAAAATGAGAAAACATCAGCGGAATTGGGGATCCCGGAAGATCTCATACAGGATGTGAGATTACTCTTCCATCTGAGTGACACCAACCCCAATGAATTGGGTGAAGGGCCATTCACGGACCTCAAAAACAGAAGCATGAAAATGCCTCCTACATCTGCGGAGGTCGATGCTATAGATGTTTTCGTAAATTTAGTGACTGAGGATATAAAAAATAGTACAAGAACACGTAGGAGTCAATATAACCTGTCAAAAATCGAAATGCTCAGTTTACAGGATCTAGAGAAGGATTCCAGTATCACCATCAAGCCCTCGGATAAGGGGGGCAATGTGGTGATACTGGATTCTAGTGACTACAAAAACATCTGTCTTGATATACTTAACGATGAGGCTTGCTACGCCAAACTTAGGTCAAATCCAACCTTGAGCTTTAAAAATGAATTGAAGAATATGCTGGTTGAAGCTCTTGACCTAAATATCATAGACAAAAACGAGTTTGATTTTTTACTGCCTACCTTTCCAATAATGGCAACGTTTTACATTCTACCAAAGATACACAAGGGGTATGATCCTCTGAGAGGTCGCCCTATTGTGTCGGGTATTGGCAGTTTAACTGAAAAACTGAGTATTTATGTAGACAGGATTCTAAGACCCTTCGTGCTTTCCCTCAATTCGTATCTGAGGGACACCACGGACTTCCTACGTAGAATTGATGACATCTTTCTAGAGGAGGGTATGCTACTGTTTAGTATTGACGTGGAGGCCTTGTACTCGTCCATCCCCCATGAAGCGGGGGTGGAGGCAGTGAAGTATTTCCTCAGCACTAGGGGCAATCAGTATGAACAACATAACACATTCGTGATTAAGGCCCTAACTTTTTGTCTAACCAGAAACGTGTTCACCTTTGGTGGGAGGTTCTTCCATCAGCTCAGGGGGACAGCGATGGGGACGTGCTGTGCCCCATCGTATGCCAACCTCCTTCTGGGCTGGTGGGAGGAGAAGGTGGTCTTTGGGGGCCTGGTGGATACCGAGGACGTCGTCTTATGGGCTAGGTACATAGACGACGTCTTCGTTATCTGGAAGGGCTCAGAGATGGCCTTCAACTTGTTCATGAGCAGATTGAACATCAACAACATTGGCCTACACTTCACTAGTGAGGTGGGTGGAGACAAGTTGGCGTTTCTTGACGTTTTGGTCGAAAAAGGTCCAGAGGGCCGTTTAAGAACAACAACTTATAGAAAGACCACCTCCTCCAACTCCCTGCTTAAATGGGAGAGTGCCCATCCTGCCCCCCTAAAAAGGGGGATCCCTAAGGGACAGTTTACGAGGATGCGGAGAAACTGCTCGGACGACGTCACCTTTGAAACACAATCAGCTGACCTGATGGGACGTCTGAGAGAGAGAGGCTACCCCGAGCGGGTGATCATGGAGGCGTACCAATCCACATGCAGCTTGGACCGCAGTAACCTATTAAATTCCAACCACCAAAAAACTGCCACCCCGGACACTCTAAGGTTCATTACAACTTTCAACAATGGTGCAGTAGACTTGAGAAAAACACTGTCTAAATACTGGCCCATATTACATATGGATCCTACAATTGATAAACATCTATTTGACCACCCAGCGATCACCTTTAGAAAGGCGAGATCCCTGGGCGATAGACTGGTCCATAGCCACTTTCAAGATAAGACATCAGCCGTGGAAAGGAGTGGTGTAAAAGGCTGTTTTAAGTGCTATGATTGCATCAATTGTAAATATGTAGAGGAAGGGAAAGAGTTTAAAAACTCAAAAGGCAGTAAAGTCTATTCCTTGAGGTCACTTATAACATGCAAATCGTAGGGGGTGGTGTACAAGGTGAGCTGCGGTTGTGGCAGGCTATATGTGGGTAAAACCATCAGGGAGCTGAGGCGTAGAATAGGGGAACACAAGAATGACATCATCAAGAAGAATGACACACCAGTGGCAAGACATTTCAACGCCTTCCATGATGGCGACCTGGAAAGTTTTAAGGTAATGGGTATTGATCTGATCAACCCCCCCCCCCACGCGGTGGAAATTGGGACAAGATCATCCTCCAGAAAGAGTGTTTCTGGATATATACCTTGGACACTATGGTGCCAACGGGATTAAATGAATCCCTTTCTTTCACCCCCTTCCTAGGAGCACCTTAGATTTAGGGCTATAATAGGAGGGAAAGACGGCGCCCGAGTGGGGGCACCATGGACGTATAGATTGCTAGGGTGCCGACCCCCACATGTTAGGTAGGGCCGTTCTTTTTCGGCAGGGTCAGCGGTTTAGTGTACACTTTAGAATCGCCGCTGACCTCAGTTTGATGATCTTGTCTTGTCCCTCCCCCTCCCCTTTTAGCTACCCTGGTGGTCGCCCCCTCGGGATTGGCCTCCCTCTCTCTAGGACTATTTTGTATATTACATGTCCCCTGCTATGTTTCCTCCTCCCCTTCCCCATGACTCAATTCACATCCATATGGCCTTTGGCCTAGTGCCCGGTGTGTTTTATGTATACCTGACCTATGACATACATTATATACACGGGCATCTGTTGTTTGGACTTGTTCCTTTATGCCCTTGATTTCATAAACATGAACGCGGCAGCTGCACACGGTGTTATGGTTGCTATGGTAGCGCTACAGTTGCTTCCTTGCAATGGATATGCTTGCGTTCCACTCAACCGGATGTGATAACATCGGGTGAGGACGGCCACGTCGCTCCAGCGACGTTGCCCGGATGACGCGTAACTTCCGGTAAGGGGTGTTGTGGGAGTACGCGTCACGCCAATCCAGCCATTCTGCGCATGCGCCGGGCTTTATCTGGAACGCTCTTCCGGGTGTGAGGCGCGGCTAGTTTGAATGAGGCTGGAGATACGCCAGTGAGCGGTGAGTTATTACAACCTAGTGGTATGCGGTTTATTGTTAGTTCTTTGGGCTTTTCTGATTATTGTTTATTGCTATTATAGTGAGCCGGGCATCGGTGGACAATAATGACATATTGATGTCCGCCATTTATATCCCACTTGGACTCCCCTGATGATCCATATTGAAACGTTGGGAGTGGGAGCCTACTGCTATATGCCTGCTATGGTATAACCGGCTGGTTCGGGATTTAAAGTGCTGAGTGACAGCCCCCCCTACGGAACCGGTACTCCATACATTATGCCCGCCGTGTATCTTGGGATGTGGTAAGACCATTCCCGTTTATAGGGACTACTGTTTGATATGGTCTTCCCTTTATGAGTATCCCTTTATGATACACACATATGAGCTGTTTTTCCCTTGAGCTGGGAGTTCAGAATATAAACTGTTTTATGTGTATATGATACTACTATCTTGGCCTGATACAGTGGTTTAAGGTGGTATGGCCGTCTATTCACTCTAAGCAAGCCAAGGTAGCGCGTACTATTTGGGTCTCCTACCTATCTACTGACCCAGAGGCTGTCTATATGACTGATTGGATGAATGTCACCCTGTTTATTAACTCACTTTCATGAACGGAAGTTCATTTTTATACTACTAATACAGTAAAAGTTAAGTTTTATGTCTGCATTACTTTTTGTGCCCCAACATTGATCCAGCTACCTACCTGCCCCAATATATCCCCTCAAAGGCTGGCTGAAGCTAGATGCTGAGACCCCTCAGAGGCAGTCTGAAACAAGATGCCCAGTGAGACCCCTCAGAGGCCGGCTAGTGAGAAGTCCCTCTAAATACAAATGGTTGATTGCTCTCCGGGAGAGAAACTGTAGTTCTGATACCTTTTAAAGGCTAATGAAAATAAAATAAATGATGTTACAAAGCAAGCTTTCTCCTCGGGGCTCCTCATGCATGGTAACTGGCTAACAAGGTACCAAAACTTTTTTCTTTTATCTGACTACAAATGCGCACATGATTAATAGATGCCGACATGTACCCCCATATAAATCACCCCTATATGATATGGAAGCGCCACAGCCGGGGCTGCAGCATTAAAGATGCAGCTATAGTTTGTGGGAGATATGCGGTGCCATCTGGCGCTGCTGGACCCATGGATACCCCATTGTGTCTTCCATTGTGTGTACCATCAGAATAGGGTCCACTATGCCGTACATGGGCTGTCTGCGGTCAGCGCTACCCGCCCTGCCTGTAGACTGTCCCTACATAACGCGGGTTAGTCCATTTGCACACGGCCATTGTCGCCGGCACACTTTCCTCCAGCACACACTCGGACTCTACTCATGGCGGTGCTCGCGACAGCACTCCGCCTAATCTCTACATTCTTCTCTGTGATGACGTCATAGCCCCAGGAATCCCTCTCTGAGCCTAGATTCTCCTTATAAGGAGATGGGGGAACGTCTCCGGCCGGAAACCCAGGAATCTCGCTGTTTAGCGTGATGGATTATTGCAGCAACCAATAACCTTACAAGAAAAGCTAGGGGCGGAGCCTGGTGGTCTCAGCCCCTTGTACGAAGGAGGGCGGGGTGCGATGAAGTCACCAGGTCAGGCAGGAGTTGTGAGTGCTGCTTGAAAGTGTCCGGAGACTGAAGATATCCTGATCGGGGGAGAAGACCTCTCCAAGGGCATCAGCTGCGGTCCTAGTGCCGGGACAGCGGGCAGGCATTGTGGGTGAGGGCACAGTGCCCCGAAGCGTGACAGCGGCTTCAGCTGTACCCTTTGGTACCACTGCTGACTTTCCTTACTGACTGAGTGTTATCAGAGCCGCAGCCATGCCGGTCTTCCACACCAAAACTATAGAAAGTATCCTGGAGCCGGTGGCCCAGCAGATCTCCCACCTGGTCATCATGCACGAAGAAGGGGAGGTGGATGGGAAGGCCATCCCGGAGCTGACGGCACCTGTGGCCGCGGTGCAGTCTGCAGTCAGTAACCTGGTCAGGGTAAGTAGTGCTCGGGCTGGACATAGTCTGCAGCCAGGCTCCTCCATCTGCTGTCTACTAGAGCATAGCCCTGATCAACTACTAATCATAGTGCGACTCCATCCTGGGCTACATGTGGCCATCTCTGCTACCCTCTGACAGCCCCTCCTCGTCCATGTGTGGGATGACAGAGTGCAGAGCAGCCAGCACTACAGTATGGGGTCAAGTGAGGAATGTCCCCCTGTGTGTATTATCCTATAAGGTAGGGGGCCCCCACACATGTATGGCTGTGGTGTGACCGGGGTCATACAGAAGCTGCCAGCATTGCAGTATGGGGTCATGTCAGGAATGTCCCCCTGTGTGTATTCTATAAAAGGTAGGGGGCCCCCACACATGTATGGCTGTGGTGTGACCGGGGTCATACAGAAGCTGCCAGCATTACAGTATGGGGTCATGTCAGGAATGTCCCCCTGTGTGTATTCTATAAAAGGTAGGGGGCCCCCACACATGTATGGCTGTGGTGTGACCGGGGTCATACAGAAGCTGCCAGCATTACAGTATGGGGTCATGTCAGGAATGTCCCCCTGTGTGTATTCTATAAAAGGTAGGGGGCCCCCACACATGTATGGCTGTGGTGTGACCGGGGTCATACAGAAGCTGCCAGCATTGCAGTATGGGGTCATGTCAGGAATGTCCCCCTGTGTGTATTCTATAAAAGGTAGGGGGCCCCCACACATGTATGGCTGTGGTGTGACCGGGGTCATACAGAAGCTGCCAGCATTGCAGTATGGGGTCATGTCAGGAATGTCCCCCTGTGTGTATTCTATAAAAGGTAGGGGGCCCCCACACATGTATGGCTGTGGTGTGACCGGGGTCATACAGAAGCTGCCAGCACTACAGTATGGGGTCATGTCAGGAATGTCCCCCTGTGTGTATTCTATAAAAGGTAGGGGGCCCCCACACATGTATGGCTGTGGTGTGACCGGGGTCATACAGAAGCTGCCAGCATTGCAGTATGGGGTCATGTCGGGAATGTCCCCCTGTGTGTATTCTATAAAAGGTAGGGGGCCCCCACACATGTATGGCTGTGGTGTGACCGGGGTCATACAGAAGCTGCCAGCATTGCAGTATGGGGTCATGTCGGGAATGTCCCCCTGTGTGTATTCTATAAAAGGTAGGGGGCCCCCACACATGTATGGCTGTGGTGTGACCGGGGTCATACAGAAGCTGCCAGCATTACAGTATGGGGTCATGTCAGGAATGTCCCCCTGTGTGTATTCTATAAAAGGTAGGGGGCCCCCACACATGTATGGCTGTGGTGTGACTGGGGTCATACAGAAGCTGCCAGCATTACAGTAGTATGGGGTCATGTCAGGAATGTCCCCCTGTGTGTATTCTATAAAAGGTAGGGGGCCCCCACACATGTATGGCTGTGGTGTGACCGGGGTCATACAGAAGCTGCCAGCATTACAGTATGGGGTCATGTCAGGAATGTCCCCCTGTGTGTATTATCCTATAAGGTAGGGTGCCCCCACACATGTATGGCTGTGGTGTGACCGGGGTCATACAGAAGCTGCCAGCATTACAGTAGTATGGGGTCATGTCAGGAATGTCCCCCTGTGTGTATTCTATAAAAGGTAGGGGGCCCCCACACATGTATGGCTGTGGTGTGACTGGGGTCATACAGAAGCTGCCAGCATTACAGTATGGGGTCATGTCAGGAATGTCCCCCTGTGTGTATTCTATAAAAGGTAGGGGGCCCCCACACATGTATGGCTGTGGTGTGACCGGGGTCATACAGAAGCAGCCAGCATTACAGTATGGGGTCATGTCAGGAATGTCCCCCTGTGTGTATTCTATAAAAGGTAGGGGGCCCCCACACATGTATGGCTGTGGTGTGACCGGGGTCATACAGAAGCTGCCAGCATTGCAGTATGGGGTCATGTCAGGAATGTCCCCCTGTGTGTATTCTATAAAAGGTAGGGGGCCCCCACACATGTATGGCTGTGGTGTGACCGGGGTCATACAGAAGCTGCCAGCATTGCAGTATGGGGTCATGTCAGGAATGTCCCCCTGTGTGTATTCTATAAAAGGTAGGGTGCCCCCACACATGTATGGCTGTGGTGTGACCGGGGTCATACAGAAGCTGCCAGCATTGCAGTATGGGGTCATGTCAGGAATGTCCCCCTGTGTGTATTCTATAAAAGGTAGGGTGCCCCCACACATGTATGGCTGTGGTGTGACCGGGGTCATACAGAAGCAGCCAGCATTACAGTATGGGGTCATGTCAGGAATGTCCCCCTGTGTGTATTCTATAAAAGGTAGGGGGCCCCCACACATGTATGGCTGTGGTGTGACCGGGGTCATACAGAAGCTGCCAGCATTGCAGTATGGGGTCATGTCAGGAATGTCCCCCTGTGTGTATTCTATAAAAGGTAGGGTGCCCCCACACATGTATGGCTGTGGTGTGACCGGGGTCATCTCTTGTTGCTGTATGTGAGATGGCGGAGCGTTGGTGTACACGGCTGATTAGTTTAATCCAAGCATGAAATACGTCAGAGAAAGAACCTTCCTTTCTGATAGCCCGGAATGAGTGGACACTTTGTAGCAGGTCATTCAGTGCCTGTAGTGTTCTGGATACACCCCAATACATTGTCAGCATTATATACCACCACATAACCTGATTCACAAATGGTCCTAGACATGCGATGGGGTAATTCAAGCGTGCTGTCAGTTGTATGGAGACTGGGTGTTACTCATTTCTGTCCATATCATATTGCCTTGGAGCCACTAGCCGGCTCCTGGTAGTGTATAAAGACTAGCTTCTGCCATCTCTGCTTCCTGCTGTTTACTAAATGTTTCCATTCATGGAATGCTGATAAATTGTACCAACTTTGTAGCAAAATACTTCAATAGATTTTGGTATAATAATTTTTTTACAGTTGGATGTGTTGGAAAAAGTGTTCCTGTGCTGATACAATCTTATAAATGTGTCCCTGCTATGTACCGTGTAATGGCCTTGTCTGACCTTACAGGGACCTGGTCTGATCATACCACATCTCCTGGAAAGGGGAGGAGGTAAAAAATAATAGATAATTACAGCATGGGATCGCAAATTATTCTTTCTATGAGGTAAAACATTTTTTAAAAAAGACCTGTAAGGAAAATGCTTTACCTCACAGAAAGTACAGCACAGGATCACGGCTGATTTTATTTGTATTTTTTTTTTTTTTTTTTTAAATAGGTCCTCCCCGGACCAGGAGATTTGTTATGTCGAGACCATGTCCCTGTATGGTCAGACCCTGCCATTACACAGTACATAGTAAGGGCACGTATATAAAATTTATCTCAGAGCAGAAACCTTTTTGTTTTTTATCTTTGTGTTATTCACATGCAGTCATGGAAATTGCTGTATTAATTTAAAATTAACTTTGCTCATGGGGAAATCCCCCTTAACTGCTTCAAGCGATTGACACGTCTAAATAATACAGAAAAGAGGTATTTGAGGGTCTGCTGAAGCCTAAACTGACTGCTGGTTCTATAGAAATGGTCCCTTTCTGTCTCGCCACTTGGCCCTCGGGCCCCCAGGGATCAGTTACCAGCTATGTTCCATGTGTCCAGCAGCAGAGTCGGGAGGCTTGTCCTCTATTAGAGAGAGGAAACGGCTTATTAAAATTCCACAGCAATCAATCTGTGCTGTACAGGACAGCCTCTGCATGTGACGGCCGGAGATGAGCGGGATTAAACCCTGCACTGTGGACAAGTTGTCAGTTTATTCTGTTCCTCAAAAATGTCTTCCCTGTACTGATATCTAGGATGTAACCAATGTTCCTGCATCCAGCATCTTGAGATGGTCTATATGAATATCTGTGAAATGTCTCAATAAATGAATGTGTATTACAGAAACTGCAATGCATATAATTCACCTATGTCTTGAGTGGTAACCTCTACGGCTGACTCGGCACATAAGGCTCACAGCACAGGTTGCCTATGGCAAATGTGACATGTTTATAAGAGGTGAGCTTGTAGTATGGCACATGACTACTGAGTGCACAGATTGGCTGCAGCAGTCAGCTGGTACTAGTGCACGTTATCCCTGGCAGCTTGTAAGCGAGATTGTCACCCATCTACGTAGAGAACCTGCCTGGTTCACTTGGAGTGGAAGCAGCCCTGCAGCCCCTCCATTCAGAGGATGGGTCATGGTCTCTGAGGTCTCCAGCAATCAATGAATGATGGTATATCCTAGACGCGCCACCACTTTGAGATTTCTCAGCCACTCCTTAACCTGTAAAACTGAAAAAACCTTACATCAGGGGACCCCAAGCTCGCAGACCTATGATGTGTGGACCGCAGCTGTCTGCCAGCTTGTTGCATTAAGTAAGGTGGGTGCCTCTGTGGGATTTCTATGGTGACATTCTTGCCTGTATTATACCAGTAATGGGGGGTGGATGTCACTACTGGGGTGGGGGGGGCTCTGGATCCCTCTCCACAGGTTGGGGACTATTGCCTTATATAGTGTTTGTCTATTGTCTTTACTCAGAATGTTTCTTCCACATCTCTACTATCTTTTCCTGTCTCTTCTTATTTTGGCTTTCCTTATCCTTTCCTTTTTAGGAAATTTACTACCGACAGCCATCTAGGCCAGGCTAAAGGAAAAAGATTCAAGCGCACTAATCACCAGGCTTTTCCTATGTAACCTAAAGCCAGTGCTATACTGGCACTATCGGGCTGATTCTATACCTACCTTTAGTGGTCAGATTGGATGTATAGGTTTTAAAGCACAAGCAAGTAAAGTTTTGTGAAATGATTTGTAAAATGAGCAGCTTTTTGAATGACAACAGCTGCCAAACAGCTGATAGTTGGGCAGAGTATCCGTACGGATTCCCGTCCCCCTAGCTGTTGTTCCTCCCCCTTGTATTTATGCTAATTCTACTATAGAATCGTTTTGCTAAGTCACTAGAAGGACCTGTGCTGATTTCATACCCATGTGACCAAAAGGGGCGGGGCCTCAGCCAACAGAAAAATGTTGCTTCCTGGTATCAGCTATGTTGGATGAGGCCCCGCTCCTTCTGGTCACATGGGTATGACCTCACACAGGTCCTACTAGTAATTTACTAAAACGATTCTATAATAGAATCAGCATATATAAAAGAGGGAGGAACAGGCAGGGGGAGGGGAATCCGCATGAATACCCTACCCAGCTATCAGCTGACCGGCAGCTGCTGTCATTCAAAAAGCTGCTCATTTTACAAACTTTGCTTGTGTTTCAAACCCTACATCCTATCTGACCACTACAGGTACAGTACCTTGCGGAAGTATTCGTCCCCCTCGAATTTTTCAAGCTTTTCCCACATTTCAGGCTTCAAACATAAAGATAAAAAATGTACATTTTATGGTGAAGAATCAACAACAAGTGGGACACAATTGTGAAGTTGAATGAAACATTGCTTATTTTAAGATTTTAAAAAAATAACTGAAAAGTGGGGCGTGAAATATTATTCGTCCCCTTTAAGTTAATACTTTGTAGCGCCACCTTTTTCTGTGATTACAGCTGCAAGTCGCTTGGGGTATGTGTCTATCAGTTTTGCGCATCGAGAGACTGAAATTCTTGCCCATTCTTCCTTTGCAAACAGTTCAAGCTGAGTGAGGTTGGATGGAAAGCGTTTGTGAACAGCAGTTTTCAGCTCTTTCCACAGATTCTCGATTGGATTCAGGTCTGGATTTTGACTTGGCCATTCTAACACCTGGATACGTTTATTTTGTGAACCATTCCATTGTAAATTTTGCTTTACGTTTGGGATCATTGTCTTGTTAGTAGACAAATCTCTGTACTATTCTCAGGTCTTTTGCAGACTCCAACAGGTTTTCTCAAGAATGGCCCTGTATTTGGCTCCATCCATCTTCCCATCAATTTTAACCATCTTCCCTGTCCCTGCTGAAGAAAAGCAGGCCCAAACCATGATGCTGCCACCACCATGTTTGACAGTGGGGTTGGTGTGTTCAGGGTGGTGAGCTGTTGCTTTTACGCCAAACATATCGTTTGGCAATGTGCCCAAAACGTTCGATTTTTGGTTTCATCTGATCAGAGCACCTTCTTCCACATGTTTGGTGTATCTCCCAGGTGGCTTGTGGTAAACTGTAAATTACACTTTTTATGGATATCTTTGAGAAATGGCTTTCTTCTTGCCGTAGAAGCGTACGACTGATTGTTGTCCTATGGACAGACTCTCCCACCGCAGCTGTAGATCTCTGCAGTTCATCCAGATTGATCATGGGCCTCTTGGCTGCATCTCTGATCAGTCTTTTCCTTGTTTGAGATGACATTTTTGAGGGGCGGCCAGGTCTTGGTAGATTTCCAGTGGTATGATACTCCTTCCATTTCAATATGATCGCTTGCACAGTGCTTCTTGGGATGTTTAAAGTTTTGGAAATCTTATTGTAACTAAATCTGGCTTTAAACTTCTTCACAACAGTATCACGGACCTGCCTGTTGTGTTCCTTGGTCTTCATGATGTTATCTGCGCTTTAAACAGAACACTGAGACTATCACAGAGCAGGTGCATTTATATCGACACTTGATTACACAGAGGTGGCTTATATTTATCATCATCAGTCATTTAGGACAACATTGGATCATTCAGAGATCCTCAATGAACTTCTGGAGTGAGTTTGCTGCACTGAAAGTATAGGGGACGAATACTATTGCACGCAACCAATTTTCAGTTTTTTTTATTTAAGTTTAAAATAAGCAATACATTTCGTTCAACTTCACAATTGTGTCCCACTTGTTGATTCTTCACCATAACATTACATTTTTTATCTTTTATGTTTGAAGCCTGAAATGTGGGAAAAGGTTGAAAAATTCAAGGGAATCGAATACTTTCGCAAAGCACTGTATGTATAGCACTGGCTTTAAGTTATATAGGAAAAGCCTGGTGATTGGTGCGCTTTAAGGCCTTCTTCACATGTCCGTTTCATGTAGCCAGTAACAGTTGCAGGCCAAAAACACGAGCGGAGCCTACAGAGATAAAAGCTACTGTTAAGATATTAACATTCTCTACTGTACGACGTGATGTGGCAGCCGCAGCGTGGGGGTCAGTAAGCGCTAATTCACACCACTGAAGCAGCAATGCAGTTTGTTGATGATCTTACAGCCACAGTCTTGTCTCTTGACCAAACTTACCAGCACCATAGGCACAGTGACATTCGCTGGTGTCAGATTCACAGGCACGGAGTGTGCCACAGCCACAATTCAGTTCTGTAAGCCCTCCCTAATGTTTGTTGCTGTTGTGGTTTGTTTTTTGTTTTTTTGGGTTTTTTTTTATATATGTGATTAATGAACTTTTTTTTTCTGCTGGCTGTACTGTCAGTCTATGTATAATCTGGTGTTCTCATAAGAATAAAACATGGTTAAGGTTTTTAAGGCTTCTAGTTTAAACTGATCAGTGAAAAATGTACAGTGTTTGGATGCATATGGTATCTGAGTACAATCTTTTTTAATTATCTTGAATGGGCAACTTTGATCTTTAAAGGAAATCTGTCACCAGGATTTTGCTCCGCCATCTCAGAGCAGCATAATGTAGAGACAGAGACCCTGATTCCAGTGATGTATCACTTACGGAGTTGTTTGGTGTCATTTTTTTCTGCTGCAGATCTAGTAGTTATACAGAGCTAATCAATATGCTGGACTACCTGGCAGCACACCAAGTAGTCCTGTAATGATAATCTACTGCTGATTAAACAGTGATTTTTATCAAAACTACATTGAGCAGCCCAGTTGAGCAGCCCAGTAAGTGAGACATTGCTGGAATCAGGGTCTCTTCCCCTACATTATGCTGCTCTCAGATTAGGTGGCAAAAATCTGGTGACAGATGCAAATTTAAAGGAATCTTTTTAATTTTATTTATGGATTAACTGTCCACAAAAAGAAACGGACATATGAACATGTCCATAGACTGTATTGTGTAACTGTTCAATCCACATATGAGCATAACGGTTGAACAAGGCCTAGAGCCTCACACATTGGTGAAACTCTGTCTCAGTATGAATCACAATAGGTGTACTGGTCATGGGCCACCTGTTCCGTAATTGACAATCTCATGAATATCTATCAGGCTGTCAAGTTTGGGTCAGGACACCTGCTGTCAATCTTCATCACAGACTCGGGCCTTGTTTCATGGACATCTGATTAAGGCTATGTGCACACACTGCGTTTTTTTTTTTTTTTTTTTTTTACGCTGCATTTTTTAGCGCTAAAAACGCACAAACGCAGCGTCTTTAAAAACTCATGCGTTTTTAGGCTGTGTCCGCACTTTGCTTTTTTACCTGCTTTTGCTGCTTTTTCAACTGCAGCGTTTTAATGCCAAAATGGATGTGTTCTGCTTTTCAAGCAAAGTCTATGGGAATTTGGGTTTCTTGTGCGCACTATGCTGTTCAAAATGCTGCCTTTTTGTGGCAGAAATTTGGGCAAAAACTCTGCTTTGCAGTTCAAAACGCAAATGGCAAAAACAATTGACATGTTGTTTCTTTAAAAAAAAAGGTCTGATGTCATTTCTTTCTTCCATATGTTCTTCATTCTCCACTAGTGTATGCAGGAGAGCAGACAGCTGCAGAACTACAAGGCTCAGCATCCTCCATCCAGGACTGTATGCTGGAGGGAGAGTCAGGGGGAGCAGACCTACAAGGCTCAGCATACTCCATCCACTAGTGTATGCAGGAGAGCAGACAGCAGCTGTCGAACTACAAGGCTCAGCATCCTCCTTCCAGGACTGTATGCAGGATTTCTTCCCCCCCCCCCCCCCCCCCAAACAAAAAAAATGACGTGGGCTTCGCCATATTTTTGTATGCTAGCCGGGTACAGCAGGCAGGTACGGGCTGCCCCCAACCCCCAGCTGCCTATTTGTACCCGGCTGGAAACCAAAAATATAGGGAAGCCCTTTTTTTTTTTTTTTTAATTATTTCATGAATTTCATGAAATAATTTAAAAAAAAAAGAATGACGTGGGCTTCGCCTAATTTTTGTGTCCAGCCAGGTACAACTAGGCAGCCGGGGATTGGAATCCACAGTGCAGGGTGCCCATGCTTTCTGGGCACCCCCGCTGAGAATTGCAGTCCACAGCCACCCCAGAAAATGGCGCTTTCATAGAAGCGCCATCTTCTGGCGCTGTATACAACTCTTTCAGCTGCCCTGGTGATGGTGGCTCGCTGGGTAATAATGGGATTAGGGCTAGCTGTGTATTATCAGCTGGCCCTAAGCCCGACATTCATGGTGTCACGCCAATATTAGACATGGCCACCATGAATTTCTAGTAAAGATAAAAAAAACCACAACACACAAATATTTTTATTAGAAATAAAACACAACACAATTAGTGACTCCATCTTTATTGAAATAAAGCACCCCCCTCCGCAGTAAACCTGTGTCAAGGGTCCCGCGCCGTCCAATCCGGATGCAATATCATCTGATCGGTTTCCTGGAAGGCAAAGTGATCAGATGATGTGTCAGGATCAAGGATGTGAATAGCATCACACATCAGCTGATTGTATAAACGCCATTTATACAATCAGATGATGCATCAGCGCAGAAAAAAAAAATACTTATGTGCTGATTACCGGCAGCTCCTGGAGCGATTGGAGGAGTCTGATCCCGTCTGATCACTGCAGGAGCTGCCAGTAATCAGTGATGAAGTCTCCTGACTGCATCCGCTGACAGGTTAAGCCGGCCGGGCGCCGGCGTCACCCGGAGACTTACAATCAGCTGATGCGTCAGGTGACAGCATCAGGTGATCCATCGCCAGGTCCTGCAGATATCAGAGGTGTCCTGACCGTCTGCACACAGCTGGAGCGGCGGTACCAGGAGAGGAGCTGGGAGCGGGCATGGCACCAGGAGTCTGCAGACAGGTGAGTATGACTTTTTTTTTTTTTCTACTGTTCACTTTTGATTTTGCAGCTGCCTCCACCTCCCGCCCAAACATGCACAGGACTGGAGGTGGAAGCGGCGCTGACTGTACTGGGAGGATTCACGCTTCTGTGTTTACTGACAGAAGGAATCCTCTTCCTGTACATGTCACTTTACTACCCACCTCCTGCGTTTATAGCTGTGTTTTTGGTCTTAGAAACGCAACAAAACGCAGCTATAATAACAATTTGCAACTTTCAACATCCCATTGCACTCAATGGATGAAAAACGCGGTGAAAAACACGGGAATAATTGACATGCTGCGTTTTTGTGGTCACCACAAAAACGCAGCTGAAAAAAAACGCTGTGTGCAGACAGCAAAAATGAAAACTCATAGACTTTGCTGGGGAAGCAAAGTCATGCAGTTTTGTGGGCAAAAACGCACCCGAAAAACGCGCAAAAACGCACTGTGAACTTACCCTAAGGCTTCAAGAGGTTGTCCAGGCTTTTCACAAAAGCTGCAGTAGCTTTAGTTGACTGCAGGCTTGTGAGTTCTCACATTGCATGCAGTGCAAGCTGTGAGGATTCTCCGATGCTAGGTCATGTGACAAAGCGGTCATGTGACCTCAAGTATGTGATTTACGTACTCCTGGCCACATTCAGACTAGACGTGCACAACCTTGCTCGATTTATGTCTAGTCAGAAGCATTCAAATTAATTCTTGTGATCACATGACTGCAGTGTGAGGATTCTGACTGTGTGCACGCAGTGTGAGGATTCTGACTGTGTGCACGCAGTGTGAGGATTCTGACTGTGTGCACGCAGTGTGAGGATTCTGACTGTGTGCACGCAGTGTGAGGATTCTGACTGTGTGCACGCAGTGTGAGGATTCTGACTGTGTGCACGCAGTGTGAGGATTCTGACTGTGCGCACGCAGTGTGAGGATTCTGACTGTGCGCACGCAGTGTGAGGATTCTGACTGTGCGCACGCAGTGTGAGGATTCTGACTGTGCGCACGCAGTGTGAGGATTCTGACTGTGCGCACGCAGTGTGAGGATTCTGACTGTGTGCACGCAGTGTGAGGATTCTGACTGTGTGCACGCAGTGTGAGGATTCTGACTGTGTGCACGCAGTGTGAGGATTCTGACTGTGTGCACGCAGTGTGAGGATTCTGACTGTGTGCACGCAGTGTGAGGATTCTGACTGTGTGCACGCAGTGTGAGGATTCTGACTGTGTGCACGCAGTGTGAGGATTCTGACTGTGTGCACGCAGTGTGAGGATTCTGACTGTGTGCACGCAGTGTGAGGATTCTGACTGTGTGCACGCAGTGTGAGGATTCTGACTGTGTGCACGCAGTGTGAGGATTCTGACTGTGTGCACGCAGTGTGAGGATTCTGACTGTGTGCACGCAGTGTGAGGATTCTGACTGTGCGCACGCAGTGTGAGGATTCTGACTGTGCGCACGCAGTGTGAGGATTCTGACTGTGCGCACGCAGTGTGAGGATTCTGACTGTGCGCACGCAGTGTGAGGATTCTGACTGTGCGCACGCAGTGTGAGGATTCTGACTGTGCGCACGCAGTGTGAGGATTCTGACTGTGCGCACGCAGTGTGAGGATTCTGACTGTGCGCACGCAGTGTGAGGATTCTCAGGTCTGCAGTCATCTAAAGTGACTACAGACTTTTATGAAAAGCATGGACACTCCCTTTTTAAGGGTGTAGCTTCAGTAATAGGTTTTTTTTTTGTTTTGTTTTTTGTTTTTTAGCCCAGTGTGATCTGAGAAATTGTCATGTCACTTAATGGGAGGAAAATATGCCAAGATTAGATTTTTATACTGCAGCTTTAAACCAAATTATGTTGAAGTATAATCTGTCAAATTTGAGGTCTGTACCAGGTAATGAATTGCAAATATTAGTGAAATGATGGCCTTTGCCAAAATATGTTTTAAAAAAAAAAAAGTGGAAAACTGGCAACAATTTTACCAAATTCCCTCTAATGTATCCCTCTGGACTCGAGCAGTAATGTGTAGCTTCAGCCCAAAGATTGCAAGATTTTCTAATATTTTACCTATATAATATTTTTGCATTTGTTTTTGCAAATTTCTGAAAATTATTTGTAATGGCCTGTTTTGTTCTCTAACCTTCTCCTGAAGTCGTTAAATAAAGGGAGACTTTAGTGCATATTGTAGAGTTATGGTGCAACTATAAAAACTAAAAGAAGTGCCCTACTATTCTGGCTCATCACCTTCTAAAAGTGGCCACACACTGCAGCTCTAGACTATCTGGAGACAGGGCAGCTGCAGGACAGGTGTCATGTTGCTTTAGTGTTAACTCATTTGCCACTTGTCAAGCCTGATCTGAAATCCTGTAGTTTTATATGGAGGTACATATAGAAACAAAAATGCGTGTGGTCTGTGGCTCCAGAATACGTGCGCAAATAGTGTTTTAGATGCTCCTTGGGCCTCTTTGGAGAAAGGAGGTGTGCTGCAGTTAAGGGTATAGTAACAATAACCACATGCATTAGTGCCCACAGACTGCCCTTTGTCTCTGCCAGAGCCATACTGTATTCCAATATTTCATACAAGTGTTTGCTGTTCCCAAACTCTGTTTATGTGAGCAAAACAGTTATAATTACCCATACGCTAATTGGGTGGGTTGAGTAGTTTGGCCAGAAGTGCTGTAATTTCACCTCCTTGGCCGTATCCTTCCCTAATTCTCCTCATAGCCTTTGTACAATGTCCTCTACTCTGCTGGCTTGTTACTGCTGATCTGACCCAGCACCAGGGAGTGCGCTGCCATGGTGCACAGCACAGCCCCACCCCTGGAACAAGTGTCACTTGTGACGCTTAATTTCAAGGAAGACGCACGCAGAGACTGTGACAGTGACCACAGCCTCTGCTCCCTGATGACTCTTATTTGAGTATCTCAGCATGCACTGTGATTTTCAAACGAAGCATCATCACATAGAAAGTAGAGGAAACATACAATAACATTTAGTGTAGTTTGAAAAATTAGGGAATTTTTAATTCAAGTATATTACAAATTAGTTTAGATTACGGCAATAAATAGGGATTTGGATGAAAAATTTATTTTTCCCTCACCCTATGACGGCACCACGAGAGAGGATCCGCCCATCCAGGATAGGAAACCTTCAGGTTAAAAAGGGGCGGTCCTCTTGCTGCTTCAGTTTGGTTTCCTGTCCTGGACGAATAACTCCAGGATGCGGCCTTGGAGTGCCGTGGATCTTCAAGCAAGTCTTACCCGGTCTCGACGGGCGGTTCTGGCGGTGGCACGGGTCCTGCCTCGCTCTGTTTGGGTGCTTGGAGGCGCCATGGCGGACCCCCGGGGGTTGCGTCCATGCCTCATTATTCCTGACACCACCAATGAGATAGGACCCAGATTTGTGAGTTCCCGAGTGACGCCACCAGGCATGGTAGTAACCGAAATACCATTGTGTCATTGGCTCTACGTATCCTTGAACATCTCCTGATGAACCCCCAGATATCCTGAGGGAGAAACGCGTTGAGATGATGAGCATTATAAGATAAGTACTATAACTGTATAGAGATGTAAAGTACTATAATCCTAGATGGATGTGCAGGCACTAAGGCCTATTTCAAATTGAATATCTATATGTATTAACATTTTTTCTTGGGATAGATGTATATTTTGGTAATTACTGACCATAGAGAGCAGTTACTCTGACAACTGATTTGTTAGTTTGACCTGCACCTATTGCACGTACACTGTTTATGGTGATGGTGGTTTTGTGGATTGGAGGGTCAGTAAGGGACAGCCGCCGAGGAGCGGGGGCACCGAGTGTTAGGGTGTTTACACTCCGCTGGTAGGTAGGGGAAATTCATAGGGCCAGTATTAGCCTACCCCTACCTATACCCTATAACATCTTTTACATCGATAAGTGGCGCACTTTGTCCCCCTCACCTACCCAACCACTTTTAAGTGGCTATTTTGTATGACTGCACTGACAGTTTTTTAGTGAATGACGAATAAAATTTGGTATTTTAAATAGGAATTTTTTGTTTATGGTTTGCTGACCTTTGGGTTCCTTCCCTTTTTATTGTATTTTTGGTTTAAGATCCATCGCATTGTGTGCAGGCTGTGAGTTCGGCTGGCATTAGTCAGCTGATCTGAACTCTGCTGACCTCACAGCCCGCACACTCTGTGATGGATGTAGATGACACAGAACAAGTAATCGGCCGACACTGAAGTCAGCTGTTCACTTGTTCTGCTGGCTGTGAGTTCAGCTGACTCCCGATTAGCTGACTCCAGTGCCGGCCAATAAATTCTGTGCCCTGCTGCAGAAGGATCTGGTAAAATAACAATTGCGGTTGCACATTCAATCCACAGAATCCGGTCATATGCGGTTTGCAGTTTTTTGCCGACCGGCAAAAAACCATTGATGTGCAAGCACCCTAACTTTCATGCACAAAGCTGATTATATATACACTACAGTTCTAAAGTTTGGGGTCACCCAGGCAATTTTTTTTTTTTCCAGGAAAAATCCCACTTTTATAATGGAGTTGCATAATGAATAAAAAATATAGTCGAGACATTCACTAGGTTATAAACTAATGATTTTTACTTGAAATAATAATTTTCTCCTTCATACTTTGCTTTCACCACAGAATGCTCCTTTGCAGCAATTTCAGCTTTGCAGACCTTTGGCATTCTAGCTGTTCATTTGCAGAGGTAATCTGGAGATATTTCACCCCATGCTTCCAGAAGCCCCTCCTACAAGTTGAATTAGCTTGATGGGCAACGGTCAAGCTGCTCCCACAACTGCTCAATAGCGTTGAAATCTGGTGACGGGCTGGCCACTCCATTACAGATAGAATACCAGCTGCCGGCTTCTTCCCTAAATAGTTCATGCAAAATTTGGAGGTGTGCTTTGGGTAATTGCGCTGTTGTATGATGAAATTGGCTCCAATCAAGCAATGTCCACAGGGTATGCCATGGCATTTCAAAATGGAGTGATAGCCTTTCTTATTCAAAATCCCTTTTACCTTCTACAACCCCACCCTCCCCCACTTTACCAACAACAAAGCAACCCGAGACCATCACATTACCTCCACCATGCTTGACAGATGGCATTAGGCACTCTTCCAGCATCTTTTCACTTGTTCTGTGTCACAAATGTTCTTCTGTGTGATCCAAACACCTCAAACTTCGATTCGTCTGTTCATAACACTTTTTTCCAATCTTCGTCTGGCCAATGTCTGTGTTTTTTTGCTCATATTAATCTTTTCCATTTATTAGCCAGTCTCAGATATGGCTTTTTCTTTGCCACTCTGCCTTAAAAGCCAGCATCCCAGAGTTGCCTCTTCACTGTAAACATTGACACTGGCGTTTTATGGGTACTATTTAATGATTCTGCCAGTTGAGGACCTGTGAGGTGTCGATTTCTCAAACTAGAGACTCTAATGTACTTGTCTTGTTGTGCAGCGGGGCCTCCCACTAATCTTTCTACTCTGGTTAGAGCCTGTTCGTGCTCTCCTCTGAAGGGAGTAGTACACACCGTTGTTGGAAATCTTCAGTTTCTTCGCAATTTCTCGCATTGGATATCCTTCATTTCTAAGAACAAGAATAGTGTTGAGTTTCACATTAAAGTTTGTTTTTTTTTGTTTTTTTTCCCCCCCCCTCACCCATGACAGCACCACGTGAGAGCGGGATCCACCCAGCGAAGACAGGAAACCATTCTGAATAAAAGGGCGGTACCTCTCCCCTTCGTCAGTTGGTTTCCTGTCCTTGATGGGGGACCCCTGTTCTGAAAACCGGCGGTGAAGAGAAGAAAAGTCATCTCCTTACCCAGCCCTGTCCGGTGTCTGGAAGAACGGGGTGAGTCCTGTAGCACCGTTCTTCGGGGCTGGAAGCGCGCTGTCCATCTACCCTTGGGGGTCCTGGTGTCCGTGCGGGGGCGTGCGGCAGGAGCCGTTCCTGGGATCCCAGTCCGTGCTACTTCCTTCCCGCGCTCCATGCTGCCTCTGACTTCCGGGTGCGCGGCAGGCACGCTAGGAGATGGAGGCGAGCCTTGCGTGACGTCACCGGCTGAAGATGGCGGCGCCCATACAACGCTGCGGGGCATGCGGCCTGCCATTCAGGGCTGCAGGTGCTCCTGTCCGGGCACCGTGGGGAGCGTGGGGCAACAGGGAGGAGCCTCTCCTGGGACCGGCAGGAAGAGGATTGCGTTTAAAAAGGCACTTCTGGCTCTGTCGAGTGCTGGTGCCTGTGCTTTGCTATGGATACTGATGAGCAGCAGCACTCTCCGGTACGTCGTCAGCAGAGCCGAAAACCTGATGACCGCTCTAGTGACACCGTCCAGACGGGCCATGGCAGCCATGACAGCAGATCCTCTCGTGAGTCTACAGCTCCTGTGAGACCTGTGGATGTTCCAAAACAGTCTTCAAAACTGGTACCCTTGATTCCTATGGTGGTGAGTGATATTTGTGAATGTCACCTTCCTCATAGTTCCCTTGTGGGTTTTTTTTTTTTTTGCCGTTCTTAGGCCCCTAAAAAATCGATGTCCAAAAAGAAGCATAAGGAGTGCCCCCTGTGCAGGGAACCCCTCTCGGAGGAATGGCAAAGGAAATTGTGTCAGGCGTGTATCCGTCGCACAATTGCAGAGGAATCTCAGCGGACGTCCATTCGGCTATCCGCCCAGAGGTACAGGATTCCATGAATGCTTTCTTAAAGAGGAAAAAAAAAATCAAAATCAGTTGACTCTGCCTCTGCCTCCCCATCTTCCTCCGGTACGGCTTCAGACTCCGACTCCTCGTTTTCAGATAGTGATATGGGAGGCAGGCCGTGCTTCTCCATTGATGATATAGGGACACTGATCAAGTTGGTCAGGGCTACTATGGGGTTGACAGAGGAGAAATCCTCTAGATCCCTAGAGGATGTTATGTTTGGAGGACTGGAAGAAAGGAAGAAGCGCACCTTTCTGGTCAATAAAAAGATTGAGGCGCTTATTCAGAAGGAGTGGAAGCGTCCGGACAAAGTGGGTTCTCTCCCCTCCTCCTCCAAGCGAAAATATCCCTTTGAAGACAAGACAGCTGTATGGGATAAGGCACCTCGGATCAATGCTGCCATCACGAAGTCCTCTCGACGGGGGGGGGGGGACATCCCCTTAGAGGACTTGGGAACATTCAAGGATCCCCTGGACAAAAAAGCGGATGTCGTTCTTAAACACTTATGGGAAACGTCAGCAGGGATCTTGAAGCCGGCTATCGCAAATACCTGCACACCCCGATCCTTAATGATCTGGCTCCAACAGGTTGTGGATCAGTTGCGGGATAACACCTCCCGTGAAAAGATCCTCTCTAAATTTCCGCTTCTACAGGGGGCAGCGGCCTTTCTGACGGATTCCTCAGCTGATGTTATCAGATTAGGGCTCGATCTGCTGGACTGTCCAAGCAAGCCAGACGGGCATTGTGGTTGAAGGGCTGTCCAGGAGATCTGCAGTCCAAACACAAATTGTGTACGGTGCCCTGTGACGGTCACCTGCTTTTTGGGAAACAGCTGGAGGACAAGGCATCTGATAGCAAGAAGTCCTTCCCGATGGTCCACTCTGGTTCGTCTCGTTCCTTTCGGAGGCAGAGGTGGGAGCGCAGACTAAAAAGGGACTCCGGATTCATGTTCGGGGGCGCCACTGCCTCCTCGAAAAAATCTGCCCATTGACGCAAGGCTGCCGGTCGGGGGATGCCCTTCTCATTTTCTGGAGCAGTGGGAAAGCATTTCCTCCAACATCTACGTTCGATCCATTATCAGAGACTGTCTCCAGTTGCAATTTCTCCTTCAGCCACCACAGCATTTCGTCATCACTCCTCTTCGGAGGTCACAGTCAGAACAACAAGCTCTGGAATCAGAAGTCCTGCTGTTGATAGGGAAGGAAGTCCTGTGCGAGGTACCCATTGCGGAAAGGGGAAGGGGATTCTATTCCCCTCTTTCTCGTAGGAAAACTGTACGATTCCTTCCGAACGATAATAAACATCAGTCGTCTCAGAGTGGCTGTTTCCATCAACAACCAAATTGGTCATTTTCAGTTCCGAGCCCTCCCCTTCGGGCTGTCTGTCGCCCCCAGGATTTTTACGAAAATAGTGGCAGAGATGTCGGCTCATTTACAGATACAGAATGTTCTGCTGGTTCCTTACCTGGACGTCTTCCTGGTGATCGGGAACTCCAAACAACAATGTGTCTCACATCTCCGGTACCTTCAAATGACTGTGCAAAACTGGGGTTGGATGGTGAATTACGAAAAGTCCCGGTTGGACCCAGTCACGATTCAATCATTCCTCGGTCTCACTCTCAACTCAGTGTCAGCAGTGCCTTTTACCAGCGGACAAGATTCGGTAGGTTTCAGGCTTGGCCCTGCGGGCGATCCACCATCCCAGGATGTCTCTGAGGAAGGCTATGTCCTTGCTGGGTACTCTGACATCTTGCTTCCCGGCGGTTCCGTGGAGTCAGGTTCTCTCCAGGGCTCTCCAATGGCAGGTTCTGTATGCCCAGAAAACATTAAACGATTGTTTGGAAGGGGTCGTCGCCCTATCCTGGGCGGTCAAACTCTCTCCTCTGGTGGACGTCCGTAGACAACTTGTCTGTGGGTGTTCACTGGCTCCCTTGGGACCAGAGGGTGGTCACTACCGATGCCAGCCAGTCCGGCTGGGGAGCTCACCTTCACGAGCACATTTCTCAGGGATGGTGGTCACCACAGGAAGCGGCACAACCCTCGAATCTCCGAGAACTGTGGGCAGTGGAGCGTGCCCTACAACCCTTTCTTCCTCACCTTCAGGGGTGGCATGTTCTGGTCATGTCGGACGACCAGTCCAGTCTCCTATGTCAACCATCAAGGGGGCACGAGATCCCCATCCCTCATGCAGGTGTCTTACAGACTGTTTTCTCTGGGCAGAGCAACATCTTCTCTCCCTCTCAGCTTTCCACATCAAGGGTCATCTCAATGTCACGGCAGATTACCTCAGCCGCCATCACCTGCGGCAGAGAGAATGGTCCTTGAATCCTCCGGGTCTTTCGACAGATAGTGACTCTCTGGGGCATGCCGCAGATAGACCTCTTTGCCACCAGACTGAACAGGCAGGTAGTACAGTTCTGTTCGCTAAGCCCATCGGATCAGCCCTTCGCCATAGACACGCTGCAGGTTCCATGGACCTTCAGGCTAGCTTATGCGTTTCCTCCAATTATCATGCTGCCGACCGTTATGCAAAAAATCAGGGAGGGCAGGGCGAGGGTACTCCTTATCGCCCCCTTCTGGCCCAAAAGGCCGTGGTTTTCTCTTGAGGGCGATGTCTGTCACGGATCCCTGGGTTCTGCCGGCGGTTCCGGACTTGTTAGTACAGGGACCAGTATTCCACGCACAAGCGAAGGGATTATATTTAACAGCTTGGAATTTGAAAGGTCACTGAGGAGCAAAGGTTTTTCCCCTGACCTTATTTCTACATTGTTGCAAAGTCGTAATCCAGTTACCACCAGAATCTACGGGAGAGTGTGGAAAAAATTCCTGCAGTTCTTTAATAGTCCCCTGGGTCCGGAGGCCCCTGTGGAGTGCATTTTGGAATTCCTACAAAAGGGTTTGATCTGGGGTTAGCTGTGAACACTCTCAAGGTTCAGGTCTCTGCCTTAGGGGCCCTGTACAATTGTAACCTGGCGGGCAACAAGTTGATTAAGCGGTTTATTATGGCTAGTGGTAGGGCTAAGCCAGTGGTCATACCAAAGGTTCCTCCCTGGGACCTTAACTTGGTCTTGGATGCCCTCACAGGAGCCCCTGACAGATCTATCCCTGAAGTTGCTTACCCTAAAAACCATATTGCTAGTCACGTTAACCTCGGCACGGAGGGTCAGTGATTTAAAGGCCCGATCAGTTGTGCAGCCTTACACTCAGGTCCTTGAAGATAGTCATCTTGCGGCCAGACCCAGCGTATCTCCCAAAAGTTGCATCTCATTTTCATAGGACGCAAGAGATTAGTCCTGCCCTCCTTCTGCAGCCATCCCACTAGTGAAGGGGAACGTAGATTTCACACCCTAGATGTGCGCAGGGCCCTCCTACACTATATTTCAGTGATGCGGGCAGTGAGAAAGACGCAGTCGTTATTCATCTCCTTTCAGGGTAGTACAAAGGGTCAGGGGGTGTCAAAGGGTACTATTGCTAGGTGGATTAGGGAGGCCATTGCTTTAGCCTACTCCTCCAGTGGAGCGCCCGTTCCGGAGAACATTCGAGCCCATTCCACCAGAGCAGTGTCTACCTCCTGGGCTGAACGTGCGCAGGTATCTATTGAACAAATTTGTAGGGCCGCTACCTGGTCCTCACAGTTTACTTTTTTCCGGCACTATCGGTTGGACCTATCCTCCTTGGTTGCTCTTTCGTTTGGTAGACGGGTGCTTGAGACGGTGGTCCCTCCCTAATTAAGTTTCTCTAGAAATCTCTCACGTGGTGCTGTCATGGGTGAGGGTTAAACACGGTTACTTACCGGTAGCCGGTTTTTCCAGAACCCATGACGGCACCCATATAATCCCTCCCTTTCTCATTCTTGGTGTGCACTTCTGGGTGTGCTTGTGTGTGTTTAGTGGTGATGGAGTAAGTTCTAACAATTGTTGGAGGTCCTCTCTTTCCTGGTAATCAACTGACGAAGGGGAGAGGTACTGCCCTTTTTTATTCAGAATGGTTTCCTGTCCTCGTTGGGCGGATCCCTCTCTCACGTGGTGCTATCATGGGTTCTGGAAAAACCGGCTACCAGTAAGTAACCGTGGTGTTGTTTTGTTGGGGTGTGTGTGTGTGTGTGTGTGTGTGTGTGTGTGTTTTAATGGAACCAAGAAATGTAATGCCCGAGATTTCTCACCTTCCTTTGAGCTAGTTTAGTTTTATATCTTGACTAATCAGCAAAACTGTTTTCAGCTGTGCTAACATACATACTTGCACAAGGATTTTCAAGGGATTTCTAAACATCCACTAGCTTTCCAACACAGTAAACACAATGTACCATTAGAACACTGGAGTGGTGGTTGTTGGAAATGGACCACCTATGTAGCTATTGCATTAAAAACCAGACGTTTGCAGCTAGAATTGTCATTTACCATATTAACAGTGTACTTCTGTTTTAATGTTATATATATATAAAATAATATATATAATAATAATAATAAAATATATATATTTTATTTAAAATAATAATAAATAATTAACACCAGGGTAGTGAATGTTGTAATTTGTTTTTACATATGAATAATTAGTTCATGTATAAAACCATTCATCCGAACTACTCCCATTCTCTTGCATTATCTGAGTAGTCCACTCTGCAAACAAGGCACCAAAATTTTTGAACAAATTCTAAGAAAACTGATTGGATCAAATATAAAAAAATGAATAAAGATTAAAAATAACGACCGCTAACTGGCAGTATGACTAGAGACTTGGGCATCACATGTAAAGGTATATTAAAAATGAGGCACGGGTATTCTGTAAAAATATAAGGTGCGATAAATATATGTAGGAGGAAAGAATTACTGGGAGGACCAGGAACAGTACAGGTACAACGCAGTAGGGAAAGGAGTTAGAGCACTACAAAGTTCAAAAAGAGCTAACAAGTGAGTCAGGGATATGATTTGAATGTATATATACTCAACTGTGTTATATCAATTAGCTATATACAGATGTATAGGATTAATTTTAACTAAAGAAGTTATGGTAATAAAATATAGTATGACAGCAGTGGTCTCAATAAATGTCACTATGAGACACCGAAAGAAGGGTAGATGAAGTAATATGAATTGGGGAGAAAATATATCTCAAACAGGGAATTTGGACTATTGTAGTGATTACTACAATTGCATGCCCTGGTATATGTAGCAGCTATGGCTTTAGTGCATGTGACTATTGTGAACAGAGCTAATGCTATAAGTATGGTGAGGGATTAAACATGGTGGAGAAAGAGCCATAATGCAAATGTAGAATAAGATGCTTAAACTGCAGCATGTGCTGTACACAATGGAGAAGATCAGATATACAAAAATGCAAAAGGAGCCTCCTAGATATAACTATAGAAAGGGTGTTTACCTGAGCTGAGTGGGACCTGCACATACATATGACGCCAACCCCGAGGCGCACGTTTCGGTGTCACCTTCATCAGGGGGAAACTCTACAAACAAACAGTATACAGATCATAAATAACGCTGTTCTGGATGAGCCTTAAAGCAGTGGTCCAACATCCAAAGTAATTTTCTTCCTAAATTCCTATTAATTTTTAATCAGATTTTTATTGCATTTTAAAACTTTCATAAACCTAAATTGTGAGGGTAGTCCTCACACAAATCCCCTTCCCCCACCCTCTTCTGGTCGACAGTCTCACCCACCCACTTTCTTCACTTCCCTCTCTGTTCATGTAATAAGCCACCTTTCTTATTTCTCAACCTTTTGAGATTTTTCCTCTCCTACTTATGTTCTAAATATCCTATCTTTCAGTAAATCAAATGACGCTAAACCTGGAAAGTCCAGCCACTTGCTCCAGATCTTTTCATATTGAATTTTCTTGCCCCTTTTTAATATAAATATTTTTCTCCATCTAATATCTAAAGCTGTGTGTGTGTGTGTGTGTGTGTGTGTGTGTGTGTGTGTGTGTGTGTGTGTGTGTCCGCTAAAGGAATTTGCACCATTGCATTTACAATCACGAAATTTTGCACAGACTCCTTATGTGACTCAGGGAATGTCATTGACTATGTTTTGATGGGAAAATTTAACCACGTACTTTAGTTACACTCCAAAATCCTACCTCCATTAAACTGAATGGAGGTGGGAGCTACAGGCTATTAATAGCAACTGTCAGTAGTTGCTATACGAACAAAATAAACGGTTAGTATAAGAAGCTTATGTGTGAGGTAATAAGATGTCAGTGGAGAGACTGATAAAGAGAGACATGGACACACAGACTGGGCAAAGAGACGGACAGACACAAAGACAGACGGACAGACACACAAGGACAGACGGACAGACACACAAGGACAGACACACAAGGACAGACGGACAGACACACAAGGACAGACGGACAGACACACAAGGACAGACGGACAGACACACAAGGACAGACGGACAGACACACAAGGACAGACGGACAGACACACAAGGACAGACGGACAGACACACAAGGACAGACGGACAGACACACAAGGACAGACGGACAGACACACAAGGACAGACGGACAGACACACACGGACAGACGGACAGACACACACGGACAGACAGCGACACACAGACTGGGAGAGAGACAGAGACAGTTACAATCCCGGGCAACGCCCGGGTACTACAGCTAGTAAGAATAATAAAATTCACGTTTTGAATGAATTCCTTACTTGTCAGTGCCTTTTCAGATAACCAATACAAGGCAATTAGTTTTCTTGCTGCATACAACAATCGTGCCACTGCCAGTTTCTCATGTTCCTCCACCCCCACTTCATCCACATAGCCCAGCACACACACCAGCGAGTTTCTGGGTAGTTTCACTTGCATCACTGACTGAATTAAATTTAACACTAAGATCCAGAACCCTTGCAGACACTGGCATTCCCACAACGTATATGATTCCTGCTTCTTCCACTGTACATTTCGAACACCTGGAATCTGTTTTCACTCCCACTTTATGCATCCACACGGGTTTTATAGACTCTGTATATAACATATATCTGCGACAGCAGTTTCGCTTCGCTCAGAGGTATTTTGGTGACATATTGCAAAATAGACTCCCATTTCTCCTCCGCAATTATTCCCAAATCTACCACCCACGTTGCATATGCCCCAATTTGCTGTTCCCAACAGACATGGACAGAAGTCCCCCATAAACCATCGATATACATCCTGCCGTTCGTCTCTGCGTTCCTAGTATATTGAACACACTATCTGGTTGTATGATTGTTGCGGACACAGACCGCTGCCGCTGCAGGGGCTGTTCAGATCCGGGTTCGTTACTGTGGCTCGAATGGTGACTGGACCCGGGCTCACACAGCCGTCCGCCCTCACAACCGTAGGAAGGGAGTATTTACAGGGGATTGATGTTTCACCCGTGGGTTGTGGTGAGGTGTTGGTAGCACCGCCGCTGCCTGGTGATGGGGCGTCCGGGGCTGATGGAGCGGGGCAGCAAGGTGGGAATCCCCTCCACGGGTAGGGGAGGTGTAGTCCCGAGGCCCAGTTACACGGGATTAATGGCTGCTGGAGGTGGCATGCCGGGTTGGATTGGGGATCAATGGTGTACTCACAGTTCAAAGAATCACACACAAGTCCAGTGGTAAACCAAATTGCCAGTGTCCAGTCGCCTCTGGCGGGTGTATTCGGGTTTTACACCCGGGTGTAGCAAACAGGGGTCCCTTCCTCCTGCACACTCAGTGTCTGTGTCTTCTCTGCGACAACTCCGCTTAGAACGGGGAAGTCCACTCCCGGTACTGTGTGTGTTTGGGAGCTGTGGCCCGCAAAATCTGACCCTCGGGATTTCTGTGGGTTCTGACAGTCACCCTATCCCCCGCGTTGGCTTTCGTTTTGCTCTCTGGGCTTCTGTGGAACAAGGCCTGAAACCTTGTCCCCAGCTGGTCAATTAACAAGGGGGCTTGCAACCGTCCTCGTCCTAGGGTCCAGGTACCCCGGCGGTGCACGGCCTCCAGACCAGATTTCCGCTTTCAGCACCAGCGGGCTACAACCCTTCCCCAGTCCACTTAAGGTCTCCCACGACCGGATCTCTGTCGCCTATGGTCCTGCTTGCCGTCTGCCACCTAGTCAGGTAGTCCAGGGGCCCCTACCCCTGACTCCACTTCAACTATCTGCACTTGACTACTGGGTCATTCCGTGTCAAGTGGACCAGTTTTAAAAATCGTCCCCACTCGACTGCATTTTTCTTTTCTTAAATGGAGAGACTCCAAAAAAAAAACCCCAATGATCCTTGTAGAGAAAAATGTGCTCTTTCAAATAACAGAATTAATATATTTTAGGGGTACCCTTTTTGGGAAATTTGACCTAAAAATAGGTAAAATTCGTTTTTTTTTAAGTTTGTCATCATATGTGGGTGTGAATATGTCCACAAATACATATGCTTTGACCGTGATATTGCAGCAATGCAAAGTCATGAAGATGTTTGTTGTACAGGGTAAAGCACCAGTTCCTATTGGTTTTTGGTCGAGTTATATATGGGCAAAGTTTGGCATAAATTTTATGCGAGGCGTTTTGCAAGCTACTTTGACACAAAATTGCGGCCGAAATATTGTTTTGTCATAGCCGGTAATAATTTTATCGCGTTTAGCAGCAAAAGTTGAGCTAGTATGCCAAATTTCAGCATCCTAGCCAGTATAGAACTCTAATGGCTATGTGCCAAAGTTTGCAAAATCCTCTTAGCTGAAGCCGCAGCCTTGGGGGGGGGGCCTCCAGTGAAAGGTCAACAGTGCCCAATATATTTGAGATCTGGCCCTAAAAATTTACAGAACCTCTTTTCAAACATACATGTACATCCTTATAAATTTTCAGCAAAATCGGAGAACGTCGAGTGGGGACCACTGGTCCACTTGACACGGAATGACCCTACTGTCAGAACTTGTCTCGTGTTCCCGCCCCTGACACCTCAGGACCCCTAAGTGGGCACTCCCATCCGCCTGGTCCCGCCCACTGGTGTGTCCCTATTGTCATGAGGTGGTGGCTAGGCTTTAATGGCTGTGTGTTGTACCAGGGTGTGGGTTGTTGTGTTGGAATCAAGGAGGGTGGCCTACTTCTGTGACTACCTGGTTTTGCCAGGGCGTCAAAAATTGGTGTTATTCTGTTCTGTGACTCAAATGTGTGACATAGCTGCAGGTATCTATAAAACCTACTTTCCCAGTGGGAAGTCTTTAAGCAGTCCTTCTAGGTCTTTAATATATTTCCTTCCACTGCTTGGGAGAAGTACCAGATGGCAATTCTCCTCCATTGCCCGAATTCTTTAAGGGATGAAAATTCGGGAATGTTGGGATTATCCCATGTGGGGGTATATCTAGTGAATCCCATTACCGGTCTCACCTGTTTGATCTTACCCCATACTTTATCAGCTGTATAGTGGGATGTGATTCAGTGTGTGGACGGAACTTTCCCGCCTCCAGACTAGCCAGCAGAAAACCTTTTCCGATCACATGTTATAGAATTTTCCCAGCCGAGGTCTCCGAACCCACCTCCCTCCACCCCATAATATGTTGACTCTGGGCAGCTAAATAATAGCACCAAGGATTGAGCAGAGCCAGTCCCCCTTCGTCTTTTGGCCTCTGTAAATATTCTAACCTCATCCGTGGGCGCTTCTTTTCCAAGATTAAACCTCGGAAAATATTTTTGTATAGAACCAGTTCTGTGGTAGCCACACCGGGGCGTTATGAAGCACTTATGCAGTTGGGGCATAAGTATCATTTTAATTAAATTGACTCTCCCCACCACCGTAAGGTACAGTTTGGACCAGGCCAGAATTATTTTGCTTGAATTTAAGTAAAAGGGGGGCAAGATTTAAGACGTCCATACTCCGTCAATTTATTAGATATAATTCCCAGATATTTAAACTCTAACAACACTTGCACCGAGGCGCAAGCTACCACTGTATCTGAGGGCGTTTCGTCCAGTAGCATGAAAACCGATTTGTTCCAATTTATAGTGAGTCCTTATCTTCCCAAAATTAGATATGACCCGCATCACCGCTTACAAAGAGCCCCCCCCCCCCGGTCGCATCTCCCAAAAACAAAAGTAGGTCATCCGCGTATAAGGCCACCTTCTCCTCTACGCTCCCATATCTGTAACGCACTATATCTGGATCCTGCCGCACTACCGCCGCCACCCCTGTCTTGTACCCCGATAGAGGGAGAATCTGTCTGACATACTACCATTCGAACTAATGCTTGCCTTAGGAGCCGAGTACAGCAACTGCACCCACCTAATATATACTCCCCATCGACCACAATGTAGCCCATAGATACCCCAGTCCACGCTATGAAAGGCTTTGGCCGCCGCATCTAAGGAAAGAATCACCCGCTGCACCTTATTCTCCGCCGGTATCTGCATATTTGGGTACAGTCTCCTGAGGTTAGTTGCCGTGGATTTGTTGGGCATAAATCCTGCTTGATCCGGGTGTATTAAGGATGTAATGACTTTAGTGAGCCTATTTGCAAGCATCTTAGCTAGGAGCTAAACATCTACCGTTAGTAGAGAAATTGGTCTATATGAGGCTGGTAAACAGGGGTCTTTGCCTTCTTTAGTGAGTACCACAATTATTGTCTTCTGCATGGACGGCAGCAGCTCTCCCTTCTCCATACATGAATTATATACCTTAAGCAGCACCGACAGCAAAACCTCCATATGTTGCTTATATACTTCAGCCGGAAACCCATCCACCCCCGGTGCCTTATCATTCGCCATGTCACTCAGAGCCAGCTCCAACAACTCAAAGTCAAATGGCTCATCCAGCAGCTCTCTAGATTCCCTTGAGGACTGGCATCTGGGCTCTGCTCAGCCAAGGTTCATCCGGAGGTTGGGGAGGTAGATGAATTCCTGAGTATAGGTCAGAGTAAAATGTTTCCAATACTTTCAGTACTTTCAGGATCCCCGAAGTGTCCGTGACCGCTGTCCAATCCACTGGATGTAGCCATGCGATGTACGTCGATTCCATCTGCGCCACAGCGATCACTGATAACAGATGACCTCCCCGCTCTCCATTCTCAAAGGACTGCATGGTCTGAAACCTTTCCTTCCTCTCCGCCGCCTGTATTGTCAATCTAGTGACCGCCTTTTGAGCTGCCTTCATCCTAGCTTTTGCCGTCGGCGTGGGGTTTGAAATTAAAGCATCTTCTGCCTCCCCCAATTCCTGAAACGCAAGCCGGTCCTTTTTTTTTTTTTGCCTCCGACTTTACCCTAGATATACCCCTTATATAGATCCCCCTCAAGTACGCCTTCATAGCATCCCAAACCATTCCAATAGACGCCGATCCTTCATTAAAGCTAAGGTATTGTCTTAGACCTTCTTTAATGCCACCACCTTCGTCCACTAATTGCAACCAAAAGGGATTCAGTTTCCATAAGGGCCTATCCTGGTTTTGTTGTTTCCCCAGGTCTATTTCCACATACAGGGGCGAATGGTCTGACACTGTTATGGGAAAGTTTTTAGTGCCCACTACCAAACCTTGCATTGCTTCATTGCCTAAGGCCAGATCTATACGTGAGAGGGATGAAAACATAGCCGAGTAACAGGAATATTGGTATACTTCCGGGTGCCGAGTCCTCCACAGGTCAATCAGCGCCGTTTCTTTAAGCAGATTACCGAATCGTGTATAGTTGCTCCCCTCTTTTCCTTTCTCATGTCTCCCCTTATCCCAATGTGACTTCGGAATGTTGTTTAAAATCTCCCATTATCATAAAGGGAATCCCTGGAAAGTCTGCAAGTATACTTATCAGACTATGAATCAATTTGCTGCAATATGGCGGAGGTACAGTATATATAATGATATAATTACTATGGCCCTTGTTCCCAGTTTATAGGAAAGACCTACATACTGCCCATCTTTTATCCACGATGACCTTCAAAAATCCAAACCGCTTGCCTGAGCGGACTAGTATACTGGCCCCTCTGGAGTACGCAGAGTACGTAGAATGGTACCCCACCGTAAGCCATTTTCTATCCATTAAATGCAGCTTCTCCGGTATCATCTGCATCTCCTGCAAGCAAATTAAGTCAGTTCTCTGTGTGTAAAAACTGAAATACCGCCTGCCTTTTGATGCTAAGCCCCCTAACATTCTAACTAATTAGCTTAATGCGTCCCGCCATATGACTAACCAAAAAATTCTCACTTTCCCAGAACTCCTTAATAGGCCAAAAGAGACTGTCGACTGGCCCATCCATCCCCTACCCCCCAACAAAAAAGATAGTAACACATCGTTGCCACCGTCCCCTTTGCAACAAAATCCCTATCTATTTTAATACAATAATCTAAACTAATTTCTAATATATACCATATTTTCAGGACTGTAAGACGCACTTTTTTCCTCCCAAATGTTGGGGGAAAGTGGGAGGTGCGTCTTATAGTCTGAATGTAGGGCTGCGGGGAATGAGGGTGCTGCGGTGGAGCGGGTCATCGGCGGCATGAGCAGGCTGTAGCAGCCTGCCGTTACCACGTGGGCCCCCTTATTTCATATGCATGCCCATCCTCCTGCCCATCATCCCTCTGCTCTGAAGCTGGCGCTGACAGGTGGACGGGATGAAGGGCGGGGGGGTGTGCGCGCATAATTAACAGCCGGCCCACATGATCACACCTGGCAACTACATCCTGGAGTGATAATGTGCGGCTGAATTCACTGCAGTGAATAAGTATACTCACCCGTCACTGTTCTGCAGCATCACGATCTCCTGTCTGCCGGCCAGCTGATCTGTGTACAGAACGGTGAGCACAGCGATGTCATCGCTGTGCGCACCGCTAGTCTCCCCACAGGTCAGCTGACAGGCAGACAGGAGAAGATTGCGATGCTGCAGACAATGGTGACGGCTCCACACAGGTCAGCGACGCTGCTGCTGACACAGGAGGAGGAGCGATATTGCAGAGTGAGGAAAGGGGAGTATAAACATGTTCTTTTTGTTTTGTTTTTTTTTTGTTTTTTTTCTGTGCCACAGGATACAGGCCATATAGCAGGATGGGGGTTTATAGCAGGATGGATGGGGTATATAGCAAAATGGGGGTATATAGCAGGAAGGGGGCATATTCCAGGAGGGCAGTATATAGCAGGATAAGGGGGCTATACCATGATGGCGGAATATAGCAGTATGGGGGCTATACCAGGATGAGGGACATGTATACAAGGATGGGGATCATATACAAGGCAGGAGGATTATTATTACCAGTATGGGGTACCTTTAGTAGAGAATTTGGGGACATTACCCCCATAACAGTGTCAGCAACAGCTCCTCGCCCCATAACAGTGTGTCATAACCACATTTTTTGCTTAAAATTTTATTTTCCTCCTCTAAAACCAGGGGTGCAACTTATAGTCCGAAAAATACAGTACATATAGCTGTAGAGTGGGCCCTGAAGTCAATTCCCCTGGTGAGCCCCAGGCACCACAGTTCGATCCTGGTCTAATTTATTAACTTCTAGCGTGGCATAGGGTGGTAGTCGTGGGCTAGTTGTTGTTCTCACTTCCTGGCATGCTACAGGAAAGATGGGGTCCTGGCTGGGTGTGTGAACCTGTCTCGTGAAGGTGCTATGCCTGTATAGGCCGCATGCTGACATTGACCCTGGCTGGCAAAGGGCCAGATCTTAACTGAGTGACTGAAGGAGACCACCAATTCAAGTTTTTTACTGAACACCAGTTTGATGACTACAGTATATAACAAGTGAGTACACCCCTTACATTTTTGTAAATATTTTATTATATTGTAAGCTAGCGAGTGGGGCCCTCACTCTTCTTGGTATCTGTTGAATTGTGATATTCTGTAGTGTTTGATATTGTCTGTATATGTCATCTTTGAATTAAGAGATGCTTAATATGTTGTTGGTATATAAATTTAAAAATGATTATATCTTTTCATGGGACAACACTGAATACTTCACATTGTATCAGTGTCATATCTTCAGTGTCTAGCTTGTTTAATGTATATTTTGTATGCTCTCTAACTCCGCACACGGTCATTAATGTCTAGACCACTGGTAGCAAAAGTGAGGTACGTTCATAAGTGAAAATGGTCAAATTGTACCCGAAGTGTTAATATTTGGTGTTGTCACCACTATTTTGAATCACTGCTTTAACTCTCTTGGGCATGGGGTTCACTAGAGCTTTACAGGAGCCACTGGAATCTACTTCCGTCCTCCATGATGAACTCATTAAGTTGGTCAATGTTAGAGTCCTTGCGCTCCTCCACCTTCTGTTTTAAGGATGCTGCACAGATGCACAATAGGGCTTAGGTCTGGAGACATGCTTGGCTGGTCCAGCACCTTTACCCTCAGTTTCTTTCACATGTTCTTTCGGTCATGTAAAATATATGAATGGCACGGTCACAGCGTAGGTGAAATATCCAAAGTGCTCTTTATTATGCCATAATGTGATATTTTGACCTATGGAGATCTATCTCAAGGTATGCTTGAGGCCTCCATACGTTGAAACGTTACATTATGGCAGAATAAAGAGCACGGTACAAATCTTTATTCAGTCCAAGGAAACATACATTCAAAATAAAAACACTTAAAAAGTTCAAGGATACCTCCTCAAAGGCGTATCTGAGGGGGGGGGGGGGGGGGGGGGGGGCTTGTGGGGCATCTTCCCCGGGTGCAACTGTCAGGGGGGTGCTGTCGGGCTGTCTGATGCGGCACTGTGAAAGTCTCCCCGTCGACTGTGTTTGCCGCTCCATAGTGAGAGCCGGCCATTCTGAGTGCAGCTGTTAAGCTGACATCTGCACTCATAGAAACTACAGCGCGCAGCTCCCACTGCTCAATTGTTTTTGTGTCTGTCAGACGCAAGGACAATTGAAGCAGTGACTGCCGACACAGAGCGACGGCTGTAGTGTGATCAGGTCAGCTCATCACACTGCTAACCCAGAAGTCAGCACTGCAGTGCAGAGGCGGCAGAGAGCACTGATAAGTGCTCCAGTGGAGCTGAAGATGACACCGAAGAGGAACAGTATAGGGACAGGGGGGAAGTATCTATGGACACAGAATGGGGGGACAGAGGATGGGGAGAGGGAACTATCTGTAGACACAGTATGGTGGGAAGATGGGGAGGGGGAAGTATCTTTGGACACAGTCTGGGGAGAGAGAGGATGAGGGGTGATGTATACAGACAGTGCCTTGTGAAAGTATTCAGCTCCCTTGAATTTTTCAACCTTTTCCCACATTTCAGGTTTCAAACATAAAGATAAAAATGTTAATGTTATGGTGAAGAATCAACAAGTGGGACACAATTATGAAGGTGAACGAAATGTATTGCTTATTTTAAACTTTTTTAATAAATAACAGAAAAGTGGGGCGTGCAATATTATTCGTCCCTTTCATTTTTACTTTCAGTGCAGCAAACAAAGGATCTCTTAATGATCTAATGTTGTCCTAAATGAATGACGATAAATATAAGCCACCTGTGTGTAATCAAGTCTCCGTATAAATGCACTTGCTCTGTGATAGTCCGTGTTCTGTTTAAAGCACAGATAGCATCATGAAGACCAAGAAGCACAACAGGCAGGTCCGTGATACTGTTGTGGAGAAGTTTAAAGCCTTATTTGGTTACAAAAAGATTTCCAAAACTTTCAACATCCCAAGAAGCACTGTGCAAGCGATCAAATTGAAATGGAAGGAGTATCATACCACTGCAAATCTACCAAGACCCGGCCATCCATCCAAACTTTCATCTCAAACAAGGAGATGACTGATCAGAGATGCAGCCAAGAGGCCCATGATCACTATGGATGAACTGCAGAGATCTACAGCTAAGGTGGGAGAGCCTGTCCGTAGGATAACAATCAGTCGTACACTGCACAAATCTGGCCTTTATGGAAGAGTGACAAGGAGAAAGCCATTTCTCAAAGATATCCATAAAAAATGTTGTTTAAAGTTTGCCACAAGCCACCTGGGAGACACACACTAAACATGTGGAAGAAGGTGCTCTGGTCAGATGAAACCAAAATCTAACTATTTGGGCACAATCCCAAACGATTTGTTTGGCGTAAAAGCAATACAGCTCATCACCTTGAACACACTATCCCCACTGTCAAACATGGTGGTGGCAGCATCATGGTTTGGGCCTGCTTTTCTTTAGCAGGGACAGGGAAGATGGTTAAAATTGATGGGAAGATGGATGGAGCCAAATACAGGACCATTCTTGATGAAAACCTGTTGGAGTCTGCAAAAGACCTGAGACTGCTGTTCACAAACTCTTTCCATCCAACCTCACTCAGCTTGAGCTATTTGCAAAGGAAGAATGGACAAGAATTTCAGTTTCTCAATGTGTAAAACTTGCAGTTGTAATCTTGCAAATTACACTTGCAATAAACTTGCAATCTCAGCAAAACGTGGCACTACAAAGTATTAATTTAAAGGGGATGAATAATATTGCACGCCCCACTTTTGTTATTTATTTTTTTAAAAAAGTTTAAAATAAGCAATAAATTTCGTTCAACTTCACAATAGTATACCACTTGTTGATTCTTCGCGATAACATTAAAATATCTATCTTTGTTTGAAACCTGAAATGTGGGAAGAGGTTGAAAAATTCAAGGGAGCTGAATACTTTTGCAAATCACTGTAGTATAGGGGGAGAGAGGGTGAGGGGTGATGTATACAGACATAGTATAGGGGGAAAGAGTGAGGGGGTGATGTGTACAGACATAGTATGTGGAGCAAATGGGAAAGAAATTTTGAGGGCAGACTAAAGTGACATTGTATGAGGGGCAAGTGGGCAGGATGGGGCATGAGGGGGAAAAGTATATCGACACACAGGAGGTAGTAAGGAGACAGTAAGAGGTGAGACAAATGTGAGGGAGCACAGAATAGAGACTGGGTCGTAGAGTAGAGTGGAGTGGTATGTAGAGGGGGCAGAATGGCCAAGTGAGGCCATAGTGAGCAGAGGTGTGTGTGATGAGAGAACACAGTATAAAGACACTGCAGTATAAGGGGACACAGTGTAAAGGACAGTGTGAAGACTAGGCTCAGTATTGAAAGGAGAGGGCAGTGTGGAGGGCATGTACCATAAGAGGGACAGTGTGTGGGTCATATTTTGTGCAGAGAACACAGAGGGGCCATTATTTATTCTGGGGCACAGTGTAGGGCAGATATGTTTAAATAGAAGTATTATAATCATTCTGCTATTTTTAGGGGCATCGTGTCGGAATGTGCTGCAGAAGACCGGAGAAGATGGAAATCTGCAGAGACGAGATGAGATGTGGATGTGAAAAGTCGTCATGGTGTCAGGACAAGATGTAGCAAAAAAACAACAAACGACTCTGAGACAATATCATCTATAAGGTACCTGAATATAAATGTTTATTTGTGATACTATGTCCCATCATTAGGCCTTGGTCCCACTTGCGCATTGCTTCTGATGTGAGTGCAATGGGACCACCACTGATCAGCTGTTCTTGGTGCAGGTGGCCGGAAATGCTTATTTCTGGATCTGCTCTGTCCACTGATAGTGTCCGTGGCCGGGTACTGCACATCAGCCTCATAGATTTTAACAGGAGACTGCTGCCACTATCAGAAGATGGAGCAGATCCAGAACTGAGCACTTTTGGCCAATGGCCACCACTGGCTCGGCACCTAGAACAGGTGATAGGTCGAGGTCCAGCACCTGGCACCCCAGCCAATCAGACATTGGTGACCTATCCTAAGGAAAGGTCATCAAGGTTAAAGTAGCGGACAATCTCTTTAATAAAGTCTTGTGCCGTCTGACAAGTTAAGGGTTACTATGTTTTTATTTATGGTGTTAGGAGCATTAAAGGGGTTGTCCAAATTTGTTATAAGTCTGCAGTCACTCTGTGTGTCAATCTATGTGACTGCAGACTTCTGAATTCTAACAGTGCGCACACTGCATGCTGTCAGGATTCTCTGGTGCCGGCGGTGAGAGTGGAAGGTTACGAAGCTGCAAGTATGTGATATTTGCATAGATGTGGTCACTTTCGAAACAGACATGCATGGCCTCGCTCAATGAAAATGAATTGACTGAGGCTGGAGACATCAAATTAGAATGTGGCCAGAAGTATAGAAATCTCATACTTGTGCTCACATGATCGTCCACTCTCGTCACTGGAACCGGAGAATCCTAAAAGTATGCAGAACATGTAAAAATTCAGAGGTCTGAAGTCACGAATAGTCACTGCAGACTTTCATCTCTAATCTGAACAATCCCTTTAATTATAAAATTAAGCCGTGTAGTATCCTCAGTTCTAACAGCATGTAATATACTCAATGTCAGGATTCAGCTATGCTTGCAGTTTCCAGCAGAGTCATCACATGGCCATTCCACTCATATGTGATTTTCATACTTGCATCTGACAACTAGCTTTTCTTTCGTTTCTCATTGAACATTGAGAGAATTATTAAAAGAAGCTCGTCATCACGGGAATGTAAGTGTGCAAATCACATATGGGGGGCAAACTGAATTCTTGCCCCAGGTGCTGGAAAGCCTAGATACACCTCTGCCTCATATGATGGGCCCATAATTGGGGTGGATCCTAAGTGCATATGATCGAATGTACGACAATATAAACCTATAGTTTTGTGATAGTAATGCTATCATTTGTGTGTGTGTGTGTGTGTGTGTGTGTGTGTGTGTGTGTGTGTGTGTGTGTGTGTGTGTGTGTATATATAGATAGATAGATAGATAGATAGATAGATAGATAGATAGATACTGCTTTTGAATCATGAGGCCTACAGTCAGGTTTTGTGTACACATTCGGTAGAAATGACGTTCTATAAAATTCCGAAAGATGGACACTGACTTAACGTCCAGATTCCTTCTGATTAATTTATGAGCAGTGTACAGCAGCAAATTTCTCTCATTACATTGTAGTTAAAAGCATTGAAAATCCGTTGAATTTCTGCAAGAGATATTCCTTGCTATGCAGATTTGTTATGCTGTGAATGAAAGATCGCCCATTTACTATCATTGCACTGTGTTGTAGAATTTCATTTTTGCTCTCACTTGTATTGAGAGCTTGTGAAGTACCGTAAATTTAGACATGCAGCCAATCAAGTTACGGGCACAAGGTGGTGCGGTGGGCCTAGAGTGGTGCTAAGAAGGATGAAGCTGCTGAAGGATAAGTATGTATGGGGGCAAGGGAAGTTAAGATTTAAAGCACCACTTCTTCAGCACTGGGGGGGAAAAAAACAAAACCCTGGAGTGGTGTTTTAAATACAGAAATATACCAAATCATTCTTAGTTTAAAAGGGGTGTTCTTAAATTGCTTTTACAGGGCCTGTCAGATAACTTTATTCAGAGCGCAACATAATATAACGCAGGAAACCCTGATTCCATAGATGTGTCACTAAGGCTGCTTTCACACATCCGGCTTGAGCTGTGCGGCTCAATCCGGCTGTGCAAGCTATGCAACGGATGCGGTGAACACACCGCATCCTTTGCATAAGTTTTTCCCATGCGGCCCATCCGGTTTTTGCCGCTTGTGGCATGCTACTGAGCATGCGCAGTGGCAAAAACTGCATGCGGCGGCCGGATGCGGTTTTTGCCGCATCCGGCCGCCATAGGCATGCATTGAAAAATGCGCCGCATCGGCCGAATACGGTGCGATGCGGTTTTTTTTGCCGCACGAAAAAAACGTGCCAGGCAACGTTCCATCCGGCCGCCACATCGGCTAAATCTGGCGCATGCGGCAAAAACCGGATGGAACGCAAGGCCATGCGGCACTAATTAAAGTCTATGCAGAAAAAACGCAACCGGCAGCAAAAAAAACGGTTGCGATTTTCCTGCAAAGTGCCGGATTGTGCCGCATTGCAGAAACCGGAGGTGTGAAAGCAGCCTTACTCGTCTGTGTGCTCTAGTTTCAATGCAATCAATGTTTTATCAACAAGAGAGTATCACTACAAGGCTATGTCTCACGTGCATCACAGTCTAAGTCTGCATATGCACGTCTCTAGATTTTTTTAATTCACGTTTTAAACTGCATTGTGTCAATGACTAACTGCATGCTTTTGCCTCCCCAGCAAAGTCTGAGAAATCTGAATTTCTATGCACACGTTGCAGTTTTTGTTTTTTTTTTTTGTCTGCTTTTTTTCAAATATTTGTCAAAATCTTTAACAAAAAAAGCAGCATGTCACTTCACTTGCATTTTTGTATCCATTTATAACCAATTAATTTAAATATGGTGTGCCAAAACGCAAGAAAAATCTTATCTGTGTGTTTTTTCTTGTGTTTTGAATCCGTTTTTGTGAACAAAAAATGCAAGTTACCAATTTTGTTCTAGGATGTAAAAATCACTTCAGGAGTGAATAATCTCTATCTCTCAGGTTGCGACTGAAGTGAGCCGCGCGATCAGTGGTGACGTCACTCAGTGACGTCCTCCACCCTTGGGTCAATTCAGTCGCGCCCTGATTTCCGGTCACTGGTGGAGGACTCCAGCTGTGACTGCAAATTATCACAGTGATGTCACCGCTCACTTCAGTTGCTGAGTGGAGCTCACAGTGAGCAGTCATGTTTATGGCGCTCACTGTGAGCATCAGCTGTAGCAGTGCTGGAAGCGTCAAGGGTCCTCGTGTGGATTATGTCAGAACTGCAGGGGTGTTTTGGGGTTAATAAAGAGCCGAAAGAGGGTGTGTTGTTTTTTTTGTTTTTTTTTTATTTATTTTTTTTCAAATAAAGGATTTTTTGGATGTTTCTCATAGACACCTGCCATCACTAATGTGGGCTGTTATTAAGGCTATGTGCCGCCAGTGGTTTTTTTTTTTTTTCCCTTTCCTTTCAGCACAAAAAGCATGTCTTGGCAGGAAAAAGATGCTGAAAAATGTGCTTTTTTTCAGTTATTTTTTTTTGTGCTTTTTCTTATCATGGCAATTGCCTCACAGACCAGGGTAACTACGTAACCACGCTTGCCATCAGCAAAGTCACGCGAGGCGTAGGTGCAGGGAAATCTGGTGACATTCATGCCAATGGATCTACAGGAAACCCCGGTGATCCGCTGGCATGAACGTGATTCACGTTGGGACATCACTCAGGTTACCTGTGGTCACACGTGACCATCCAGCTGTGACCGTTACTAACCTGAGTGATGTCGGCACTACCTGCGGCTCACGTTAGTTTGTTCCATGATCGTGCACTGTAATTTCAGATGTAGCAGTGCTGGAATAGTTGTGGGACCTTATGTGGATTATGTCAAACTTTCATGGGTGTTTGGGGTTGGTTTATTAAAGTTGTGAAAGTGGGTGTTTCTTTTTCTTTCAAATAAAGGATTTTTCTGGTGTTTATTTACTTTTACTTATAGATTAGTGATGAGGGGTGTTTCATAGATGCCTGCCATCACTAATCTAGAGCTTAGTGACAGCTATGGGCTGTCATTAACCTCTTGTATTACCCCGATTGCCACCGCAGCAGAGAAATCGGGAAGAGCCAGATAACTCGCCGAGCTTGTCACATCTAATGGATGCGACAATCCTGTGTGGCTGCAAGTTACTATTCATAGCCTTGGGGGCTCCCCAGGCTGAGAATACCAGCCCCCAACTGTCGGGCTTTAACATGGCTGGGTGTCAAAAATAGAAGGGTCTGCACGATATATATATATATATATATATATATATATATATATATATATATATATATATATATATATATATATATATATATATATATATATATATATATATATATATATATATATATATATATATATATATATATATATATATATATATATATATATATATATATATATATATATATATATATATATATATATATATATATATATGTATATAATAAATATTTTTTTTTAATTGTTTAAAAAAAAAAAAAATCTGCTAGTGGTTCCTTTTTATTTTGATACACAGCCAAGATAAGCACATGGCCGGGGGCTGCAGCCTGTAGCTGGCTTTATCTGTGCTGGTTTCAATACAGGGGGACCCTACACAAATTGTTCTTATTTATTTTATACCACAATATAGACCCCAAGACCGCGCCTGTCATTCCAACCAATCAACAGACGCAACCAATCAGTTATGCCGGTGGGCGGGGAAAGCAGTGACTATTCATCTAATATATAAAGCTGTGTGTGTATGTTCGCTAAAGGAATCTGCACCGTCACATTTACAATCACAAAATTTTGCACAGATGCCTCATGTGACTCTGGGAACGTCGTAGACTGTTTTGACAGGAAAATTTAACCCCACACTTTAGTTACACTCCAAAAAAGTGCCTCCATTAAACTGAATGGAGGCAGGAGCTGCAAGTTAATAGCAGCTGTGATTGGTTGCTATAGGAACAAAGGACATTCATAATATAAGAAGCTTATGTGTGAGGTAATATGATGTCAGTGGGGAGACAGACAGGCACAGACAGACAGACTGGGGAAGAGAGAGACAAGCAGGCAGACAAGGAAAAAGGCAGACAGAGACAGACAAACAGATAAAGGCAGACAGGGAAAGACAGACACAAATACAGACAGGCAGGGGAAAGAGACAGGTAGGGGAAAGACATGGATAGAGACAGACACACACAGACGGACTGGGAGGGAGACTGAGACTGTTACTGTCCCGGGCAACGCCCGGGTACTACAGCTAATTAGAGATAGTCAGGCCCAGAAGTAATGCTGCAGCCGCGGGGATGCTGTAAGTATATACAGCTTTAACTTTTTTGCTCCCTCTTTCTTTTTTCTTTTCTTGATATGACATGGCTGTGATGGGCAGGGAGAGGATGGTTTTTGCCATCCGATCATTTTCTGAACCTTGGCAAGATCTTTTGCGGTAAATGATCGGATGTCCGATCCCAATCCGGCCAAAGATCGTACATTTTTTTTTTTTTTTTTTTAATTTTTCTCGACTTTTGGTGAACAGAATTGCTCATCTCTATTGCAGGGAACCCCAGTGATGTCAAAAAGTACAAAAAAGTGGAATAACCTAATGATAAACAACTCTATTTAAATTTTTTTTTTTTTTTTACTCTCCCAGTTTATAAAAGTTGAAGTATTTTATTGTTATAGTAGTTTAGTATGTACTGGTTAAATTTAAAAGGAACATCCTAGAATATTGACGTGTGTTTACTAAAATAAAAAATGTATATTTTCATAACATGTTTGGTTATATTCATATTACTTGTGTTAAATTAATAAAAACATTTAAAAGAAAAATCACATAAAAAAAAGCAACATTGGCATTACACATGTGTTTTTTTCCTCTGCGTTTCTCACTGACTCCATTGAAGTCAATTGGGGGAAAAAAGGTAAATGCTAAAACAATTGACATGTTGCTTTATTTTCAGCAACAAAAAAAGGAACTGAAAAAGCAACATGGGCACAGCAAGTCACGATTCTGATACTTTGCTGGGATGATTTTTATTTTTATAGATTTAAAAAAGCCAGGAAAGCCACTAGAAAACTAAAAAAAAAACAAATGCCAGACGAAGCTACAGTTTAGCATCTGTTTGCTGCAGATACATGTGGCATTATTTTATATAGGAAGCTGTATATGGCCATCTCAAAGCTGTATATAGCCATCTCAATAGCTGCTATAAAAAAACAAAAACCAGTCTGCATACAGATGTCAAGTGAGGGGATTAAGTCGAACCTTTTTTAATATATATATTTTTAGATTACAGTAGAGACCAAAAGTTTGGACACACCTTCTCATCTCTAGAACAACTGTTAAGAGGAGACTTTGTGCAGCAGGCCTTCATGCTAAAATAGCTGCCAGGAAACCACTGCTAAGGACAGGCAACAAGCAGAAGAGACTTGTTTGGGCTAAAGCACACAAGGAATGGACATTAGACCAGTGGAAATCTGTGCTTTGGTCTGACGAGTCCAAATTTGAGATCTTTGGATCCAACCACCGTGCCTTTGTAGAAAAGGTGGACTGCTGGACTCTACATGTCTGGTTCCCACCGTGAAGTATGGAGGAGGAGGTGTGATGGTGTGGGGGTGCTTTCCTGCTGACACTGTTGGGGATTTATTAAAAATTGAAGGCATACAGAACCAGCATGGCTACCACAGCATCTTGCAGTGGCGTACTATTCCATCCGGTTTGCGTTTAGTTGGACCATAATTTATTTTTCAACAGGACAATCTCAAACACACCTCCAGGCTGTGTAAGGGCTATTTGACTAAGGAGAGTAATGGGGTGCTACGCTAGATGACCTGGCCTCCACAGTCACCAGACCTGAACCCAATCAAGATGGTTTGGGGAGAGCTGGACCGCAGAGTGAAGGCAAAAGGGCCAACAAGTGCTAAGCATCTCTGGGAACTCCTTGAAGACTGTTGGAAGACCATTTCCGGTGAAGCTCTTGAAGCTCATCCAGAGAATGCCAAGAGTGTGCAAAGCAGTAATCAAAGCAAAAGGTGGCTACTTTGAAGAACATAGAATATAAGACACATTTTCAGTTGTTTCACACTTTTTTGTTAAATATTTAATTCCACATGTGTTAATTCAGAGTTGTGATGCTGCAGATGAGGCTGATGCGTGTGAATGGAAGGGTGCAGTCCATGTAGAACCAAAGTAAGCTACTGATTTGCACATAGTGCTGGAGGAGTGCCAACCTCATCTGTAAACACAGCTGTTCTCTAGTAACTCTGCAGCACCTAATTTGGACAGGGTGATTGCATGTGAAGTCATTATATTGGCAAGGACAGCCTTGATGATACATTTCTATAGTCCATAGCAGACTTGTAATATACTGTATGTACCTCCTGGTTTCACATCAGTGTTTTTTTTGCCTTGAGGCAAAAAAACGCAAACTGCATGTGACTGGATCCTGTTGAATTTGAGTTGAACGCATGCAAATGCAAGTGTTATTTACTGGATCCTGTGACTTGCAGTTTGAGTCATGTGGTCGGGAATGAGCTGAATGGACATTAAAGTCATGTGATCGGGAGTGAGCTGAGTCTGCCATGACAGCGTGGGTGCAGTTCTGGATGTGTGTGTGTGATATTCAGGCCATGTTCTGTACAGCAAACAGGATCTTTCTTGCAGCATACAACCGCAAATGTTAAAACTGGATCCAGCGCCCATTGAAATACATTGCAGCTACTGCCGCAATGTACAGGATTGACATGCAGTTTTTGGACGGAGGTGAAAAGCGCAACAAGTTGCGCTTTTGATTAAAAGGTAAAAATGCAACTCGCCGGATGCTGACGCTACCGCACGCAAACGCATGTTGCCGCAAGTCAATTGACATTGCATTGAGCAGACAACGGTAAGATGCGTTTTGTGGTTTGTTTTTTTTGCCGACCGACAAAAAAACGCTGATGTGAAACCAGCCTTATAGAGCAGTGGTGGAGAACCTTTTTTTTAAGTCGCCCTTGTGACATCACCACAGGAGTTGTCCTCTGACCTCTACAAGGAGTGGAAAAACACACAAGAGGTTAAAGGGCCCTCCCATCACAACCTCCTCAGTGTTTTTCCTGTCCCTGTACAGGACGGACGGACGCAAGAGAGGTTTGCTACTCGCCGGGAATGTAAGGGCTCAGGTAGATCGGGGGGGCCTCGCTCTCTGCTGCCTTCCTGTCAAGTGGTGCGGGCTGACATCTCTCAAGGAGATGTCCCTCAGCTGCACCAGTAGAGCAGAGTAGGCTCCTGGTGTTTTGCCTCTTCTCTCAGCAGAGCGCTCTTTGCGTCCTGCCGTCGGACCGCATGGTATTTCCGGACATGAGCGCAGCGTGCGTTTCACCCTGAAACGCACTGCGGTGTATGCGCACATGACCCGGCGCTGAACTTCCGTTTTTGGGTCAGGAGGATACAGCGGAGGGCGGCGTGAGTTCCTCAATGGAACGCAAAAGGGCAGGATCTGGACCAGAGATCCCCCAAGGATAGGTAATATAAACCTGTGGGGTCGGGGAGGCAGGTTATCAGTGTTCCTGTGTATGGTTAGACACAGAGATTCCCCCAACAACACAGTGTAGATGGAGAGTGCTACCCGTTCAGACGCACCCAACGATTTGCCCCAAGTCCAAGTAAGTGCCAGAGGCTAGGAGGTAGCCAACCCAGAGAGAGGATGTTTGCGTTCCTTGGGTGTTGGTGGTGGTGTTGTGTTTTGTTTTTTTTTTTTGGGTAATAATAATAAATAATCTTTTTATTTCTATAGCGCCAACATATTCCGCAGCGCTTTACAATTTAAGAGCAGACTGTTTCCTATACAAGCAAATAACAGTTATAGAAAATACAATAATTAGAGAAAGAAAGACAACTCTGCTCGTGAGAGCCTACAATCTACAATGAGGTGAGGGGGGGGGGGGGACAAGGTACAAGTGCTTATTTACAATGACAATCCAGCCATCTCAAAGAAATGGGGGATAGATAAAGGCTACCTGAACCAGTCAGCCAAAACTTTGAGATGTTTTTGGGTGGATTTTGACAGGGAGTTATGTTCTGCAAAGTTGTGGAGGGACTATGTGAATTTAGTTTGGCAAGGGAATGTGATAGCCCACTAAAAAAATGTTTTTAGGGAACGTCTAAAGCTGAGTAAGTTGTGGTTCGTCCTAGCTTCTTGGGGTAGAGCATTCCAGAGGGTTGGTGCAGCTCGGGAGAAGTCTTGGATCCAGGTGCGGGAGGTTTGGAATTAGTATGAATGTTAGTTGAACGTCATTTGCAGAGCGTAGAGAACGGGTAGGGTGATAGACCGAGATGAGGGTGGAGATATAGGAGGGTGCCGCAGTGTGGAAAGCTTTGTGGGTGAGAACAAGCAATTTGAATTGGATCCAGTGATATATGGGCAGCCATTGCAATGACTTGAGCAGAGTGGAAGCATCCGAGTAATGGTTAGCCAAATAAGTGACCCTGGCTGCTGCATTAAGGATGGACTGTAAAGGAGAGAGTCTAGTTAAGGGGTGACCACTTAATAAAGAGTTACAGTAGTCAAGGCGGGAGTGGATCAGGGCCACGGTGAGGGTTTTTGTAGTTTCCATGGTGAGAAATGGGCGGATTCTAGAGATGTTTTTGAGGTGCAGGCGACAAAAGTGAGCAAGAAATTGTAGATACGAGGTGAAGGAGAGAACGGTGTCAAGTTTAACACCCAGACAACGAGCCTGCTGCCTATGTGTTTATTGTGGTGCTGCACATAGAGAGAGATGTCAGGTTTAGGAAGTTTAGAAGACTGAGGGAATAGAAGAAGTTCAGTTTTAGAAAGGTTAAAGGGGTGGTTCACTCATATTTTTTATTTTCTAGATCGATATGTTGAAAAACAATGTTTCTCTCAAATACCTTATGTTGGCAATAGTGCTTGTGAGAGGGGCTACTGCGGACCGCTGTTCCTCATGCCTGACCCCCAGGCTCTGTGACCTTGGGGATCCGGTGATTTCACGTAAAGTTCCTGTTGACTTGACATCACCGTGGCTGGCTGCAGTCTTCCTGACTCACTGACCTGTGGGCAGCAAGTCACAGCCCAGCTTCCTTCTTGCTTGCAGCGCTCTGCTGTGAGGGAGGAGGGAGCTGATGGACTGTGCTGAGTGGTGAAACACCGCCCATCACTCACGAAGACTGCAGTCGGCTGCGGTGATGTCACGTGATCAGGAACTTGACGTGACATCACCGGATCCCCGAGGTCATGGACCCGGGGGTCAGGCATGGGGAGCAGCGGTCCGCAATAGCGCCTCTCACAGGCACTATTGCCAACATAAGGTATTTGAAACATTGTTTCTCAACATATCGATCTACCAAATAATAAATATGGGTGAACCACCCCTTTTAAGTTTCAGATAGAGTAGAGGTTCCTCAAGTGTCTGGTACCATGCCCAAGAAGATGTCGGGGAAATTAAGGAGATGTGTTGTTTGCAGTGGAAAACTGCCAGAGGCCTGCCTGAAAAAACTCTGCAACCCCTGTATAGCAAAGATAGTGTCAGAACAGCAGTCCTTCCTGACCGATATGTGGTCAATGATTAGAGAGTAGTTGCAGGCCACAATTTCCAGTGTAATGCCTCCACAAGAATCACAGACTGTTCTCCGCAAGAGGCCAAGATGGGAAAACGATGAATACCTCTGAAGACAAGGACCCAATCCATGGATTCAGAATCTGAGTTCGAGGAGGTGGTCATGGAAGTGACGCCAGAGGAAAAGAGATACCTCTTCTCATCAGACAACACAGAAAAGCTTCTGAGAGCAATCCGAAAGACCATGAACGTGGAAGAGACCAAGAAACCCCGATCGGTTCAAGATGAGATGTTTGGAGGTCTCGGGTCTCAAAGAAATAGTCTTCCTGGTGAACAGACACATACAGGTTATGATTCTGGATTAGTTGGAAGACAGAGAAAAAGTTAGTGGTTCCCCAGGACTTTAGAGCATGTCTCTGCTTTGAACCCAACAACATCAAGACATGGGATATTGTTTCCAAGATTGATGTCCCAGTGGTTAAAGTGGCTAGGAAGACATCAATGCCCTTTGAGGACTTGTCTGGCCTATGTGAATCCATGGACAGGAAGGCAGACAGACTCCTGAAGAAAGCATGGGAATCCTTGGCAGCCATAATTAAGGCAAACATAGCGGCCACATCAGTAGCTAGATCTATGGCCATATGGTTAGAGGATCTAGAGAGCCAGATTAGGGGTAAAGTTCCAAGGGAGACTATCCTGGACTCCTTCCCCCTTTTTGAAGATTTCCACAGGGATAATGGTGGATGCTTCTGCAGAATCCGTAAGATTCTCAGCAAGAAACTACGCCCTAACAAATTCTGCCCACCAGGGGGTTTGGCTCAAGACCTGGTCAGGAGATAGTGTCTCAAAAAACAAGTTCTGCACCATTCCCTTTTCAGGCCGTTGGGTGTTTGACAATAGACAAACACAATCCTATATATACATCCACACATTTGATGATTAGGGACACTTGTTCTCTTGTCTCCCGTGCGGCCCACATACTTGTTTGATGGCAGAGGCTAAATTCCAGTGGGCTAAAGGACCTCTGCTGATGTCATGCCCATGTGACCAGAAGGGGTGCGGCCTCAGCCAACATAGCTGATCCCAGGAAAAAAACTCCTCGTGGTCTTTGAGTTGCTTATAATAGAAGCGAGGTGTGAGGGTAAGACCCCCAAATGGGGGGGGATGCAGAGGGGGTGAAGCCCCCTAGCATGATTATAGTGGACGGAAGGAAACATGGCCACGCCCACCAACCAAGCCGCTCACGCCCACTAACAAGAAAGGTCCTTCTAGCCACTGAGATTTAGCCACAACCCTTGTCTGATGCTCCACATCGGTTAAATGGAGGCAGCGTGCGCTGCATTACTCCATTATAATGCACATGGCTATGCACAGTGAACGGCATGTGGCAGTGTTCTGTACTATAATGCAGCCTGCCAGCACTGTCTGTGGTTGTAAATGTGTAAGTGTGCCGGCCCCGTCACATCACATTTACAGGAGACATGGCCATGCGCAGTTCACTGTGCTCTGCCATGTGTGTTTGTTGTGATGACATTATGCAGCCGGTGCTCCTGGTGCAAGCCAATGGGCATAAAAAATTAAAATGGAAAGACCTCATTAAAAGAGGGTGCTCCATACACAGTTCTCGCACATTGGTCCCTTGCTATCTGCCCCTGTATTCTCCTATATTTTAAACATGTCTGAAAGACTTCATCAAATAAGGAAAGATACAGTGCCTACAAGTAGTCTTCAACCCCCTGCAGATTTAGCAGGTTTGATAAGATGCAAATAAGTTAGAGCCTGCAAACTTCAAACAAGTGCAGGATTTATTAACAGATGCAGAAATCTTACAAACCAACAAGTTATGTTGCTCAGTTAAATTTTAATAAATTTTCAACATAAAAGTGTGGGTCAATTATTCAACCCCTAGGTTTAATATTTTGTGGAATAACCCTTGTTTGCAATTACAGCTAATAATCGTCTTTTATGAGACCTGATCAGGCCGCCACAGGTCTCTGGAGTTATCTTGGCCTACTCCTCCATGCAGATCTTCTCCAAGTTATCTAGGTTCTTTGGGTGTCTCATGTGGACTTTAATCTTGAGCTCCTTCCACAAGTTTTCAATTGGGTTAAGGTCAGGAGACTGACTAGGCCACTGCAACACCTTGATTTTTTCCCTCTTGAACCAGGCCTTGGTTTTCTTGGCTGTGTGCTTTGGGTCGTTGTCTTGTTGGAAGATGAAATGACAACCCATCTTAAGATCCTTGATGGAGGAGCGGAGGTTCTTGGCCAAAATATCCAGGTAGGCCGTGCTATCCATCTTCCCATGGATGCGGACCAGATGGCCAGGCCCCTTGGCTGAGAAACAGCCCCACAGCATGATGCTGCCACCACCATGCTTGACTGTAGGGATGGTATTCTTGGGGTCGTATGCAGTGCCATCCAGTCTCCAAACGTCACATGTGTGGTTGGCACCAAAGATCTCGATCTTGGTCTCATGAGACCAGAGAATCTTGAACCAGTCTGTCTCAAAGTCCTCCAAGTGATCATGAGCAAACTGTAGACGAGCCTTGACATGACGCTTTGAAAGTAAAGGTACCTTACGGGCTCGTCTGGAACGGAGACCATTGCGGTGGAGTACGTTACTTATGGTATTGACTGAAACCAATGTCCCCACTGCCATGAGATCTTCCCGGAGCTCCTTCCTTATTGTCCTTGGGTTAGCCTTGACTCTTCGGACAAGCCTGGCCTCGGCACGGGTGGAAACTTTCAAAGGCTGTCCAGGCCGTGGAAGGCTAACAGTAGTTCCATAAGCCTTCCACTTCCGGATGATGCTCCCAACAGTGGAGACAGTGAGGCCCAACTCCTTTGAAAGGGTTTTGTACCCCTTGCCAGCCTTGTGACCCTCCACGATCTTGTCTCTGATGGCCTTGGAATGCTCCTTTTTGTCTTTCCCATGTTGACCAACTATGAGTGCTGTTCACAAGCTTGGGGAGGGTCTTAATTAGTCAGAAAAGGCTGGAAAAAGAGATAATTAATCCAAACATGTGAAGCTCATTGTTCTTTGTGCCTGAAATACTTCTTAATACTTTAGGGGAACCAAACAGAATTCTTGTGGTTTGAGGGGTTGAATAATAAATGACCCTCTGAATAAACTTTTCACAATTTAAAAAAAAAAAGAAATAACATTCTTTTTTGCTGCAGTGCATTTCACACTTCCAGGCTGATCTACAGTCCAAATGTCACAATGGCAAGTTAATTCCGAATGTGTAAACCTGCTAAATCTGCAGGGGGTTGAATACTACTTGTAGGCACTGTAGAAAGAGGTTTGCCCTTGACGATACAATTACTGCATTCAAAGAAAAAAAGTTTGTTCGTGATCTAAGGGACTATGAGGATAATAAAATCTACAATTGGCATAATTCCAGGAGATTTTTCCAAGCTGGTCCCAGATCCATATTGAAAAATCATAAAAAACGTAACAATTCTACTCGTGTCAATTTTCCTTCTACGGACTTTGAAACGACTGATGTGGACTCTACAGATTATAATACTGATACGTCCGATAATAATTTTGACACCCCATCCACTTCTTCAAGTGTGTCAAAAAACTTGAAAAACCAGCCGTTTTTTCAAAAAAATCGAAAAAAACAAGGAGGAGCGGCCGCAAACATAGAAAGTCATGTGTACCAACACAATCATTTTACGAGGGGGAAAAGGAAATGAATATTGATAATAATAATTTTTCTGTTATAAATATGTCGGCATGCATTTTAAACAGCAGTGAAATTAGTGTTTTGAAAAGGGGTTTAAATTTTGTTCCCAACAAGAGGTTTGATCTTTTTAAAACAATACTAGATGTTAATAAGTTTATCCGAAAATTAACAGTAAAAAAACACTTTTTTGACGATGAAAATGAGGTTAATGTTCCTAATGTTTCAAATGCATCAGCTGACATTTTTTTCTCTCCTATGTCATTTTAAAGAACAAATGGCTTTACAAGATTTGCATGATTTGTCAAGTGATAGTGGTGCCGGACCCAATTCACATTGTGCGGTTCCCCACTTTAATGTTCCTAATCCCAGTTTTTATCCCATACCTTCGAGGTGTGATCAGATGACTGATTTCCAGAACATAGTAGAAAAGGAATTAACTGCTCTTTCTCATTTACATGAACCTATGGTTCAAAATTTGTCTAAGACTGAGAAGGATGCGATTATTTCCTTGCAAAAAAACTCTAACATCATAATAAAAAATTCTGACAAGGGGGGGGCAGTCGTAGTTTTGGATACTGGACTTTATGAAAGGGAGGTATTGACTATGTTACAGGATTGTGATACCTACAGGAGAGTCGATCATGACCCCTCTGCAGATATAAAAAAATCCTTGGAAAAAATTCTAGAAGAAGGCTTACATTTGGGTTTAATTGATGAAAAATTGAGAGATTATCTTAATCCATCTTATTGTTTAATACCACTATTACATGCCTTACCCAAGTCACATAAAAACCAATTTCCCCCAAAAATGAGACCGATTGTCTCAGGTATAGATTCTTATACTGAACATCTAGCAGAGTGGTTGGATAACCACCTTCAATTTCTTCCTAAAATGTCTCCTGGCTATGTCCTGGATAGCAAACATGTGTTGAATATTATTTCTCAGATGAAATGGCAGGATAATTTTAGTTGGTTAACTTGTGATGTGCAATCACTGTATACATCCATTCCACATTCCCTTGCCATTTTAGCGTTGAAAGATTTGCTCAAAAAATATTCTGACTACTCACTTGACTTACAGGACTATTTGATTGATGTAACTGAGTTTTTACTCAAAAACAACTATTTTACCTTTTTAAATAAAGGATATATTCAGTTACAGGGATGTTCAATGGGCGCACGGTTTTCCCCCTCTCTAGCAGGCATATTTATGTTTTGGTGGGAAGAACAATATATTTTTAATCAGTGCAATCCTTTTTTCTCGGATATAGCATTATATCTGAGATTTATAGATGATGTACTTATTGTATGGCAAAATCCAAACAAAAAAACTGAGGATTTCATATCATATATTAATAACAATGCCCATAATCTTTTTTTCACTTTTTTTCATGATGTATCAAAAATTAATTTTTTGGATATACAATTCAATGGGAAGGGTGACAATGGAGAAATTAATTGTAGTCTTTATAGAAAACCCATATCAGGCAACTCACTATTACATGCGGGAAGTTGCCATCCAAAGCATGTCATAAATAACATCCCTACAGGTGAATTTGTCCGTGCTAGAAGATGTTGCAACACCCAAAATGGTTTTGAGGTGGAATGCAGCACTATTGAAAAAAGGTTTTTGGCAAGAGGGTATAAAATGACAAATCTCCAGAAAGCCAAAACCAAGGCAATCAAAGTGAGTAGGTCACAATATTTGGACATGAATAAAACCAGAGATAATCCCCAGAAAGAATTGTCAGTTGTCTTTTCAACAACATACAGTAAAAATTTTTATGATGTAATTAAAATTATTAAAAAATATTTACCCATTTTATCTACAGATGACACATTACACAAAATCTTAAAGAATGGAGTTAAATTTGTTTCAAAAAGGAACATTACATTGGGATCCATGTTATCACCTAGTGATCATATGAATAGGTGCGGTTCCACTAAAAAAGAAAAAAACACTGGCAATTGGTTACCCAGCACAGGCTCTTTCAAATGTGGCCACAGATCGTGTGGACTATGCGGTTATATGTCAAATGTGAAGGAATTTTCTTCATTTACAGATAAAAAAACATATAAAATAATGTCACTCGTAAACTGCAGTTCAGACCATGTGGTTTATTTAATATCGTGTACTATTTGCCAGTTACAATATATAGGCAGCACTTGTCGTTCTCTCAGAAAGAGGATATCTGAACACATTTATGATGTTAATAATGCCACCACCAGAAAATTATCAGGAGCGTCTCAACATTTCCGTGACGCACATGCAGGTAATTTAACAGGCATGAAAGTCAATGCCATTGAAAAAATTCAACTACCTAGAAGAGGTGGAAATTTGAAAGATATCCTCTTTCAGAGAGAAATAAAATGGATGTTTTTAATGGGCACAAGATTCCCGAAAGGTTTAAATAAAAGAAATGAATTAATGTTTGCATATTAATCTGGCTAAAAAAACTTTGTATATATATAAGTGTTATAAGCATTATATGGAGTGATATAACTCAAGGGGTTAATGTTTTTGTAATTGTCTTGCTCTCTCCTTGCATTTGACCACATGTTTGGGTTCAGCCCTTTTTAAACAGTTCTGTGACTAGATGGTTTAGAGACTGAATAAGAACTGGATGTTCGAAACGCGTCCTCTCTGACATGGGCTTGACCACCATAGCATGGACTTTTTAATGATAAGAAAATAAAGGAACTTTTATTTTAAAGAACAAAATGCCTGGAGTTTTGTGCTGGTGAAATCTTTCAACCAATTACTTGTAGGCACTGTATGTGCACACGCTGAGTATTTGGTGCAGAAATTTTTTGCATCAAATCTGCATCTTCTGGCAGGAAAAAAACACCAAAAATGCAGTGAGCTCTTGCATACTAACCCCCTCCCCCCATGTATTTTTCATAATGAAGTCCATGAGTGGAAGGGCTGAAAAACTCAGGCAAAATTGCACCAAGAAATGACATGCTGCAGAATATTTTCTGCACCAAATCTGCAAGGAAAAAGTAAGCAACATGCGCACTACACTTCAGAATTCTCATTGACTTTGTTGGGGTAAGGATGAACATGCAAATTTGTGACAAAATCGCACCAAATAAAGCATCAAAAATGCAATGTGTGCAGTTCACATGGCCTAACAAAGTGAAAATATCCTCAATGAAGATCAAACCTGCCCTTCTCCTCCCCTTGAACTTTTGTCTAATGAAGGCAATAAAAGATACATAGCGATTATTACTAGTGATGGGTAGACCTGGACTTTAAAAGTCAGGTTCAAAAGCACCCGAGTGCCAAGCACGGAGTTCTCAGGGAACGCCAGTTAACAATCTGGGTCTGGCAACTCTGGTAATAAAATAAAGGAAAAATAAAGAAATAAGAATAAAGCTCGCGCACTATACTTACTGATCTTCGGCGTGGCTCTACATTGCTTCTGGGGCCACTCATTTAACTTCAAAACTCCTGGCAAATGTGATGGGTTGCAGTCAGACCAGTATATGAGGACCGACGTCCGGGCAGGTATCCGAGGTGAATTCCTGGACTGAAGCAGGGTTTTTGATTTTGAATTTTTATTTATTTACTAGAAGGTGGCCCGATTCTACGCATCGGGTATTCTAGAATTTACGTATTGTGTAGTTAATGTATGATTTTTGTTATATATGTTGTGTGTAGTTACCAAGTGTTTGTGTAGGGCGCTGTACATGTTCTGGGTGTTGTCTGGGTGTGGCGGGGGGTGAGAGCAGTGTTGTTTGTGTGTTGCGTTGTTTGTGGAGCGCTGTGTGTGTGTGTGTGTTGCGCGGTTGGTGTGGTGTGTGTGTGTGTGTGTGTGTTTTTGGTGGGAGGTATGTTTTGTGCAATGTGTGTGTTGTGCGGTATGTGTGTATATTTGTGTGTGTGTGCGGCGTTGTCTGTGTGTGTGGGTGTCTGTCTAGGGCGGTGTTTGTGGTTCCCAGTGTGTGTGTGTGTGTGTGTGTGTGTGTGTGTGTGTTTTGGGGGGAGGTGTGCACCCCCCATCGTGCTCCATCCCCCATGCTGCGCACCCCCCATCGTGCTCCATCCACCATGCTGCACACTCCCAAACGTGCTCCATCCCCCATGCTGCGCACTCCCCATCGTGCTCCATCCCCCATGCTGCGCACTCCCCATCGTGCTCCATCCCCCATGCTGCGCACCCCCCATCGTGCTCCATCCCCCATGCTGCGCACTCCCCATCGTGCTCCATCCCCCATGCTGCGCACTCCCCATCGTGCTCCATCCCCCATGCTGCGCACCCCCCATCGTGCTCCACAGTCACACATCAGACAGTATACACGCACACATCTGATCGCATACACACACACACACACACCCCACTTCTCCCTGTGCCCACCGGTGGGCGGTCCCAGCAGCTGTGCTGCACGCCGTGCCCCTCTGCCAACACAGATCCGATCGCATACACTCTCTCACACACACACACACACACACACACACACACACACACACACACACACACACACACACACACACATCCATCCGATCGCATACACTCACACACACACACTGACGATATCGCACATTCGCGCTCACACAATCACAACATCCGGAGATACCACATGCTTCTGGCCATGTGATCCTCCTGCAGGTCCTGGAAGGTCACTGCACACACAGGATCGCCGCCGAGAAGCAAGCGATATCACGGGATGTTGTGAGTGTGTGGATGCGATCTGATGTGTGTGTGTGTGTGTGCGTGTGTGTGTGTGTTCTGCCGCTGCAGGACCTTGATGCGCTCACCTCGGGGCGACCGACCATTCCTTGTGGGGGCGGAGCCTGGGCGAGCGGCCAATCCGTGCGGGGGGGCGGAGCCGAGGCGAGCGGCCAATCCATGCGGGGGAGGAGCCGAGGCGAGCGGCCAATCCGTGAGGCCGAGCGGCTAATCCGTGCGGGGGGGCGGGGCCATGGCGAACCCAGCGGCCAATCCGCTGTTTGTCACCCTAAGGACACAATTTTGGAGCAAGACAGACGGACAGAATAAGGCAATTTATATATATAGATTTATTTTTTTAACCCAATTGGACCCTCCAATCTGAGAGTGCGCCCATCACTAATTATTACTACTATCATTCCAAGTGAAGTCTGCCTTTTAGAGATGTTATAAGATTGTTAATGCTAATGGCTCATTGTCTCCAGATATGATATGACACTGATAGATATTGGCTCAATTATTCAGAATGAATTAAGGCCCAGTCACACACAACGACTTACCAGCGATCCCGAAAACGATGCGACCTGATAGGGATCGCAGGTAAGTTGCTAGGAGGTCGCAGGTGAGATGTCACACTGTCAGATCTTACCAGCAATGCAGGAACAATACAGGTCGCAGTAGCGACCTGTATAACGATCTCCGCAGTCACTGTGACCCTGTCACACAGTGTCAAACACAGCGATGTGTCCTGCCCAGCAGGACATCGCCTTTGAAGAAAATGGCCTGGGCCATTCGGCAACGACTAGAGATCTCACAGCAGGGGCCTCCATCGCTGGTAGGTGTCACACATAACAAGATTGCTAACGGGATCGCTACTGCGTCACGGAAACCGTGACTCAGCTGCGATCTCGCTAGCGATCTCGTTATGTGTGACGGTAACTTTACCCACAGGTTTACTCAGCTGTAATCTGTATTTGTGCAATGCAAACCTATTCCGCACCACTTTACACCACTGGGGAGCATGTACAGATATCGGACTGTGACAGTGTAATGTGTTGCTCAACAGTTCACATGAAGCATTGGGGCCCTGCTGGTTTTTGCTATGTACTCTGAGAGCAGCATGGTGTATGGGCAGAGATCCGAATTCCAGTGATGTCACTTACTGGGCTGCCTGCTTTAGTTATGATAAAATCATTTTTTTTTCTTTCTGCTGTGGATCTAGCAGTTCTCTGAATGCTGAGCTATGTATAACTGCTTGGCAGCTTTCGGTGTACAATGCGCATAGGCATAAAATTGAAAATCACTGTTGGGATAATGGTTATACAGAGCAGTAGGACTACAAGGCACAGTGATTTTATTGAGAGTACAAGCAGCCCAGTAAATGACACGTAGCTGGAATCAGTCTTTACCACTATATTATGCTGCTACCAGATTACATAACAGAAACCTGCTGACAGATTCCCTTTAACAAATAACGGCTTGGGCTGGGCTATTGATATAAGCTAGTCAGCAAGCCCATTTCAAATGAGGCACTGATAGGGTAAATGATGGTGGGATAGAAGGGTATAAAAATTCAAAGCTGTAAATCTCCAACCTGACTGTGGAGTTTGTGACCCAAGATAGTAGCACCTGTATGCCAAATGATGTGTGAAGCCCCGGGGACGCTGTGTCGGTGCATTACCTTCAGGGACTCCACGTAGATGGATCTGTCTGGTCACAGGTAGGAAACCTTCTTTATAGTTTGTCGTGACGCCACTCTCAGTATTGCGGCCAGTAGGGACCGCCACTGCAGGTTGAGGGTCGCCTGGGGCTGATGGTGTGTGCAGTTAGATGTAGTAGCCTCCTGAGAGTGAGGCAAGCCCCAGGGCCCAGTGTAAGTTTGTAGTACCACAAGTCGCAGAATGACCACACAGGCAGGAATGTCTTTCAAGGGCTTTACTCACATTTGATGGCAGGGTGAGTAGCCCGGGCGTAGCTGGGATGAACCAGATGGGAACCAGGTATCCTTCAGGCTGACTTTATGAGGGTGACTACTGACTCGCCTTCCTTAGCCCTTGGTGGTTTGGGGTGACCCCGACTTTGAGTCCCTATGGGGGTCACCCAGGGAAGATGCTGCAGCCTCTCTCCCCTTCGTTCGCCGTATGCTTGTTCCCCGGACCAGGCCACTCCAGCCTCTTGCCTCCTATGACCTATGGGCCCTCACTGCGGTTACGTGGCTGCGGCTTTTGTGGTGATGTGGTGTGGGCTTTGAGAGCCCCACACCGGCAGGTTTAGCAGAAGAAAGCTGGATCTATCTTCGCTTCGGGATCTGCCGCCCGGTTGGGCCTGGTGCTCTCTAGCAGTCTCCTTACTTCCCACTCCGTGCACTCTCTAGCTGAAGCTGGCTTTCAGGTAGCACTCCTAGTTGACCGTTCTCCCCCGTCTGTAGCCACTGCGCGGGCGCTGTTAGACAGCAACAGCCCCACAGGTCTGCTCCTCACTGAGCCCTATGGAGTTCTGCTCTAACTGACTCACTGCTCCTCCTCTCCTGTTCTTGCCTACGCCACCTAGCAACCAGACTCTCCACCACACCCCTTGAGAGGAGATGGAGGCTCTACCCCCTCCACTATTCCAGTGAAGGTGAAGGCTTGCCCCCTCCTGGGATCCCCAGGGGTCCTCTCATGGGTACATGTGTGAGACCTGATCACTATGCGCCTGTGTTCCACACCCCTGTCAGCCTTCTGGATTACCTGTATTGTACTGTCCCCAGCGTGGGTGCAGTACTCAGTGGTGCCTGACCAGGTCAGGGGCGCCACAGATGCTCTCTACCATAATCTGAAGGCTAACATATGACTGCCCTGGTTTTGTGAATGAACCCTTAGATTAAAACTTTGCACTGAGATTTTTCCAATACACAAGTAGTAAATTCTGTCAGGGATTCCGCCTTGGACAAGGCAGGTGGGGCACACTGGTATAACCGCTTCAAGCTTCCCTTCTTCAAACTTCTTTTGCCTCCTTTTGTGCTGTCAAGCACATACTTGATGTGTCTACATCTGAAAATAGGTGGGTGGTTGGGTCACTTCTCAGTTGGCCCATAACAAGGTCCACAGTGGTGGGCTGAGGTCTCTGGTTTATTATAGGCCTCTCCTCTGATGACAGCATAATGGCTGAGAAATAGTGGCAGAAAGGTCATCTGAATTTAGTTCCTCCTGATGGAGTGACAGCTACCCACTGTCAGCGTCACATTCTGCTATCTCTTTTGTCCACTTTGTTCCATTTCCTCTCTGCATTTTGTGAATTTTGGTAGCGGAGCTTGATGTTTGTGGCTCCTCTATCAACATCTGAGGATGAGTAAGGAAAACGTTTAGTCTTTGCCATAAAAGGCAGCTACTTTAGAAACCAAACTGGGTGTGAGCGACGTCTGCACGTAGGGTTAATTTCAGTGCACACAATGGGGAAAAAAAACATTTTCACAAATGACACAAAGAACAGCAGCAGTAATGGAGATTGTAATTACTGATCTGTTTTATGTATTTTACTATTCATTTGTAAGTTTTGTATTTTCTGTTTCTTGTCTTTTGCTTTGACACTAATTCCGAGACAGTCCTGCATAATTCAGTGCAATTTTCATATATTAATATGTGAAGAGAAGGTGGGAATGTATATATGCCTTAATCTTTCCCTTCCTAAAATACGGGGGTCAGCGTCCTATTTTTCAGTGAGCCCCCGTTCCATGTCGACCAACCTCTGTACTGACCCTCCACTATGTCTATATACCCAGTGCTCCTATTTCATAGTGAGTAAAGTGTCACCAAAGAGAGAGCCCACAAAATAAAAACAAAAAGCTGACAAAATAACTCTAACAGTTCACATACTATCCCTTGTGGGCTTTCTCTTTGGTGACACACTTTTCCCACTATTAAATAGGACGCTGACCCCCGTATTTTAGGAAGGGAGAGATTAAGGTGTATATATACATTCAAAAAGAAGGAGCCAGCACGATTTCTATACTGTATTTGTTGATAAATTAGAGATTTTTGGCAAAACATTGCAATATTTTGAGCCACCCCGCCAACGTCACGGCAAATCCCATGGGGCAGTTCTACACTAAATATTGTATTTTGTTTGGGGTGCCATATGGCCTCACACATCAAATGCAGAACTGCTTGAGGCAGCACTTACCTGGTGCTTTTCATTCCCGTACCTCTGACTGAGTCACAGCTGTGGGCGGGACAGGCCCAGGCAAGTGCTGCTAAGATTAAAAGGCCTGTGGACAGGGCCGGTGGCTGTGTGTGAACAGTCACCAATAGCTAAACCAGTTTACAGATAGAACAACCAAAAAAGGGTGCACGGCCTGGTGGAGGCGAACCACCTGCCAAAAAAATCTCTAATTTATCAACAAATACAGTATAGAAATCATGCTGGCTCCTTCTCTTTGTATATATACATTCCCACCTTCTCTTCACATATTAATATATGAAAATTGTACGTACTATGTTTGTGGCATATATGTTTATTAAAGTTATTTGGTTTTAAGGTAATGTGCAATTTGGTATTTGATTAGGAAATTCTACCGGAGTATCATAATTCGGTTTTTTGGTAATTTCCCCTCCCCCCCCCCCAGTGTTCTGCTACTACATGGCCTCTGCTAATGGCACACTTAAATTGGTCCCAAGAAAATCTACATTCCAAGAGTAATATGGTGTTTGTTCCTTCTAAGCCCTGCTGTGTGGCAAGCAGTAGTTTGACCCCATAGGGGAATCGCCCTCTTCAGGAGATTTTGCATAATACATTTTGGTGTTCATTTCCTCTATTACCCTTTGTGAAAATAAAATAAATTGCAGCTAACAACATTTTAGTGGTAAAATGGCCAGTGAAAATAAAAAGTAAATTTTTACCACTGAAATGTTACACTAGCTGGAATTTTTTTCATTTTCACAAGAGGTAATAGTAGAAAATGGCCCTCACAATTATTACACAATTTCTCCTATACTCCGTATGTGGTTGGACACTACTGTTTGAACTTAGTGGGGCTCGAAAGGGAATGAGCGCTGCTTGGCTTTTAGAATGCAGATATTGGTGACTAGACTCTGGGTGCTGTTTGCAGATCCCCCTGAAGTACTAGAACTGCAAAAAGGGGAAAAAAACACATGCTGTCAGTTTGAAAACTTTGCTGCTCAAAGAATTTAAGGGCATAGTGAGTGTTTTGAACCCAAAGGTCCCTCACATAATACAATCTCATAAAATTCTATGAGGTACTTGTTGGTTCAAGAAGCTCACCATACCTGTGCCTGAATTCTTTAGTGATTGTAGTTTCCAAAATGGGCTCACTTGTGTGGGGTTTCTGCTTTTTTGCCACCTCGAGGGATCTAGAATAATGCAATATGGCTTTGAATATGTATTCCAGACAAACTTGCGCTCCAAAAATTAGGTTCTATAGCGTTTCTCCCTTTTGGATTGTGCCCAAAAGGCAATTTTTAATCACATATAGAATTTTGTCCCACTCGGGAGATGTTGCGTAACAAATTGCGAGCTCCATTTTGTCCTATTGCTATTGTGAAAGTGACAAATTTGGAGCTACATTAAGATTTTAGTGGAGAAAAGGGGTTTTTTTTTTTGTTTTTTTTATTTCATTCCACATTGTATTCTTGTGAAGCGCCTGAAGGGTTAACATATTCTGACTGCAGTTTTGAATACATTGAGCGGTATAGATTTTAAAATGATATCATTTTATTTTTTCCACTATGTAGTCAACTTGCAGTCCCTTCAAATGTGAGAAAGTCCATAAATATGCTTTGAAAAATGAAACCTTTTATCCCTTCCAGCATCCTAACAAAATTAAAGGAATTATGAGAAAGGTTGCTATCATAAGTAGACATTTACGAAATGTTATTTATATTTTATGTGGACTGACCAAGGCTATAAACATTCAAAGGGTAAAGATTGTTAATTTTTTCTAATTTTTGGTGGTGTCCGAGTTTTTCATAAAAAAACCCGTCAAAACCTTAACCTAAATTTACCTCTAATATGCGCTCCAATGCGTCATGAAAAAAAACATTGTCACAGAGATATGGAGAATTAAGCATTCAAGAGTTATTGCCACATAAAGTGACACTGGTCAGATTTAAACAATGGGGCTCTGTCGTTATAGGGGTTGTCGTGTCTTCTGATAGCTCACATAGAGGATGCAGACTTGTGACCTGTCACTTTGCAGTGTGCACACAGTCAGAATTCACTGGTATATTGACTGTGAGTGTTGGCGGTCACATGACCACAACTACAGAATTTGCCTTTTTTGTGGCCACTTTTCGAATAGATGTCCTTGGCTTCTATCAATGCAAGTGAATTTAAAGTTGAGCAAGTCTAGTTTGTATATGACTGCTTGTATGCAAATCTCAAAGTTGTGATCAATTGACTGCCCGCTCTCACCAGCAATACTGGTGAATCCTGACAGTGTGTACACTGCATGTTGTCAGGATTCAGAACCCTGCAGTCACATAGAGAGACTGAAGAATTTCATTAGATGACTGGACAACCCTTTTAGGGGTGCTTCACACACAGCGAGATCCCTGCTGAGTCACGGTTTGTAACGAGATCGCTGCTCGTCACACACAGCCCTGGTTCGTTTTTTTTTTTTTATTGTTGCTCTCCCGCTGATAAGCACACATCGCTGTGTGTGACAGCGAGAGAGCAACAATCCTGAATGTGCAGGGAGCAGGAGCCGGCGTCTGACAGCCTGCGGTAAGCTGTAACTAAGGTAAACATCGGGTAACCAAGGTGGTTACCCGATATTTACCTTTGTTACCAGCATCCGCCCTCGCTGCCAGTGCTGGCTCCTGCTCTCTGCACATGTAGCTGCAGTACACATCGGGTAATTAACCCGATGTGTACTGTAGCTATGAGAGCAGGGAGCAAGCGCTAAGCAGTGTGCGCGGCTCCCTACTCTGTGCACATGTAGCTGCAGTACACATCGGGTAATTAACCCGATGTGTACTGTAGCTAGGAGAGCAGGGAGGCAGCGCTAAGCGCGGCTCCCTGCTCTCTGCACATGTAGCGACGTTATGATCGCTGCTGCTTCTGCTGTGTTTGACAGCTAAGCAGCGATCATAACAGCGACTTACAAGGTCGCTGCTACGTCACAGAAAATGGTGGCGTAACAGCGACGTCGCTGTCGCTATGTGTGAACCCAGCATTAAGGTTAAAATTGGCTCAATCACTAAGTGGTTAATTAGTTTGTCTAAATGGGGGTTGAATAATTTTGGATAGCCTTTGTTGTACTATAGTTGGCAGTTTGCTTTTGAAATGTACTGTTGAAATTCCACAGGACCTTTGTACCCTATGTGCTATTTGGAAAATGCTAGTCTATGCTATTGCACAGTCCCTCCTTTTATCAAACATTTTTTTTTTCTTAAGATGGAGGAATGATAATATTGTTGGGATAATTATATGATGGGATAATGGAGACCTGGCTGGACAACAGCTATGACTGAGCTTGTAATTTACAGGGATATAGTCTGTTCAGGCATAGCCATACAAGGGGCTGCTAAGTCTTTTGGCTTTGTGATCTTCTTTGGTTTCTATGGTAACGAATGTTACATCACCATGTCTAATACAGGTTTTCAAAATTGTGTTTGTTGCTTATGGCAACAGTGTTCTACGCACAAGGGAAAGCACATTGGTGGAGTCTAATGCGATATTCACAGCAACAGAGCAGATGAGTGATAAAATTCTTGTTTCTGCAAGGAAAGTCCGCAAAGGATATTCCTGGTGATATGTCACAGACATTGGTGGATAAATGCCCTTCATACTCCTCAGTTAATAACTGGGTTTCCAAATTTAAAACTGGCCACTTCAGCACTAATGATGAGGAACGTCCTGGACGACCGAGAGTGGTTGTTCCGGAGATCATTGATGCTGTGCACAACCTCATATTGGAGAATCGAATTTCAGCTAAATCCATAGCAGACCTCATGGGGATTTCCCGTGAACGTGTTTGTGTCATTATCCGTGAACATTTGGACATGAGGAAGCTATCTGCAAAGTGGGTCCCCAAATGTTTTACAGCAGATAAGAGAAGCATGCCAGTGAAAACTTTCCAGTCCATTTATCAGTGTTTCTGGACTAATAAGAACTGGATCGAGTGGTCACTATGGATGAGACCTGGCTTTATATGTATGACCCTGAAAACAAGGAGCAGTCAAAAATGGAGGCACATTAGTTCTCATCCAAAGAAGTTCAGGGTGCAAAACTCAGCGACTAATTTGATTGTGGCTGTGTTCTGGTATAAGGAGGGCGTGCTGCCAGTGGACTACCGTCAAAAGAATTCCACCATCAATGCAGGGTATTACATTGAATTTTTGGACCAATTGAAGGCAGTTGTGCAGGCCAAGAGGGGTGGCAAGCTGTCAAAAGGAATCTTGTTCCTGCAAGACTATGCCTCCACTCACACTGCACAAGCGACCACGGCAAAACTGGCACTGAGCTTCCAGCTGGTTGACCACCCACCTTATTCACCAGATCTATCTCCCTCCGACTATCATTTGTTTCCAAACATGAAGAAACACCTCAAGGGTACCAAATGTCACACCATTTCTGATGCCATGGCTGCTATGGATGCCTGGTTTGAGGCACAACCAAAATCTTTCTTTTTGCTAGGCTTACAGATCTTGGAATATCGATGTAAGAAGTGTGTTGACATCAGTAGAGAGTATGTGGAACAAATGTAAAGTTTCATCATCCTATCTCGTTTCTTTCTGGGTGAAGCCAAAGACTTATCAGTAGACCCTCGTACAAATAAACAAGGAGGGGTGTGTTTTATATGTAAAATCGTCCCTAAAATCCATACTACATAACATATGTGAGCCAATGAAAATGTACAGTCCTTATTGGTGGAGATGAAGGGAGGGAAAAAGGAATAATATGGATTTGTTATAAGTCTCCAAATCGAAGCAGCAGAAAATATCCTCCTAAAGCTAATAGATGAGGCAGCAAATCGGAGAAAAGGCATTATTATTGGGGACTTCAACTACCCTGATAGAAATTGGGGAGAAGAAACCTGCAGGTCCAGCAAGGAAAACTGGTTTTTGCCAACATTAAAAAATTACCTTTTTACAACTGGTCCAGGACCCAACAAGAAGGGGGGCAGTGCTAGACCTAATATAGCATATTAAATATATGGGTTGGGGGTCACTTGGGTAACCATGATCACAAAATACGTTTTCATGTATCCTTTAATAAAATGTATGCTCGATGGGCTACTAGGACTAAATTTCAGGAAGGCGAATTTCCAACGTCCAAGAGTAACTGGGTGCAATACACTGGGACAATGTTATGAAAAATAAAAGTACACAAAACAAATGGGACACTTTTTTTATAAGCAGTAATAGTGCACAACATATATCGTGTGAGAATAAACAAGCACTAAGGCACAAAGTTGTAAGTGGCGCAATAAATGACAAAAACAAAGCGTTTGGCGAATTCAAGCAAAAGTGTAGTGATGAGGCATTAAAAAAATTATAGAAAATTGAATAAATTGTGTGTAAAAAAAAAACCAAAACAAAACAGCAAAGATTGAGATCAAGAAACTCAATGCCAGAGAAGGTGTTAGTAGTCCAACATTTATTTTTCAACTGCATAAACTGTAAGAACAACAAAAATAGTGTTAACCCCTCAAAAAAAACCTTATGGATACCATAAATTCCCCATTAAAGGACACCTGCTTAACCCAGCAGGAACTACAGGGCCGCTTCAAAATCACTAAAGTAGATAAATCCCCTGGTCCGGATGGCATATACCCCTGAGTACTGCAGGAATTTAAGTATGGTGATCCTCGCAGATTCTGTAAAAACTGATGCGATGGATCTGGTAAAAAAAAAAAAAAAAGGGTGGGGGATACAGCTCTGAGGGTATACAGCACTAAAGTGGAGGGGGGCATACAACTCTGGGGGGTATACAGCACTGGGGTGGAGGGGATTTACAGCTCTGGGGGGTATAGAAGTACGCAGCCCCCACATTCCTCCATTTAACAATACACTCATATTCCTCCACATAATTTAATGCACCCACATATTCCTCCATATAGAATAATGCACCAAATATTCCTCCTATAGAGTAATGCACCCCAGATTGCTCCATGTAATATAATGCAGCCTCATATTCCTCCATATAGGGTTATGAAGCCCCCATATTCCTCATACTCATCTGGCCACCGTGATTAATACATATTTCTCCTCGTTCTCCCCCGCTGCTCCGGTCTCCTCAGCATGTCCACTGTTCTTCTGCAGTAATGACGTAATCACGCTCCGCTGTACTGAGCTGTCAGAGCACAGACAAACGTTGCAGGAGAACGTTGCTCCCTCTGTCATCATTGCTTTCAAATGTGTCGGCATCTGCGATGCCGATTACAATTGAAGGTTTGATCCTCAGCGGGGGGGCGCTGGTACCAGGCTTCTCTGACTTGCGGGCTCCAAAGCGGCTACATGGCCTGCCGCCATTGGCGGTATGCCACCCTGCCATCTGCCAGTGGGCCTCCTTGGTGGTCCAGGGCCCCGCCACTTGCCCAAGTGCACCGGGTGCTGGCGTCGGCCCTGCTTGGGGTTATTCAGCTTGGGAAAACTAAGCCTTAAGGGCGATCTTATAACAATGTATGTGAAGAAACATTACAGAGACCTTTTTAAAGTTTTTATCTTTTTACATCTAGACTTACGACAGGGACAAGGGGGCATCCACTACGTCTAGTGGAAAACAAATTTTATCATAATCACAGATGCAGATTTATTGTAAGAGCAGTGAGTGAGACTATGGAACTCTGCCACATGATGTTGTAATGGATATGTAACAGGGAAGTTCATTGTGAAATAATATATATCACACTCTTGTGATGGATGGGGTAGGATTACACACAAAGAAGACCATTGAGTTTGAATCCTCAGTCAGGTTGGGAGGAGTCTCCAACACTTGGCTATACACATGACCTCACAGGTTACAGCCAATGATAGTAGAGATAAATCTGTCACAGGCCCTATTTAAGATCCTTTGAGGGTCTCTGGCTTTCTCTCTCTTCCTCACTGGATTCGCACACAGAAGGACAAGATGGTTGAGTGCTCCTCGTATAGTAATAGATAGCGTTAAAGGGGTGGTTCACCCATTTTTTTTATTTTCTCTGAGTGTACCTTACCATTTTAGGTGTTTTCTGCATTGACCTCTATTTTGCAGTTCTGGCACTGAGCGGCGCTATCCTGCACACTCAGTGCCAGTCACATGACCCCCTGGTGCTGCGGCCGCTAGTATCCTCTTGCGTCCCGTCAAGTTCCGGGCTCTCAAACTTGACTGGTACGTCAGAGGATGCTGGCGCCAGTCACAGTGATTGACTGGGCTGTGGGCGGTGACTACCGTACGTCACAGCCCAGCAGCGAGGGGAGGATCCGGAGGATGGTACGGGATGCCAGTGTGGAGCGGTGAAGAGGGCTGAGCGTCCGGCAGATTGGTGAGGCACGGGGTGCCATTGTGGAGTACAGGGGGGGGGGGGTTCTTCAGCTGAAAACCCCCCCCCCAGTCACGTAAGTATCTGATCACACTATCCGCCCGCGCTGTTCCGATGTCAGGAGAATGGGTGGTGTGATCATATACTCCCACCAGCACTACAGGACGCAGCAAGAGACTGACAGGCTGGGGACATGCAGCACCGCATGTGTCAGAGCGGAGCATGTCACCAGCTTTCTCTGCTCTGTCACTTGTTGTGCTGCATGTTACCAGCTTCCTCTGCTCTGTCACCTGTCGTGCTGCATGGGACCAACTTTCTCCACTCTGTCACCTGCACAACAAGTCACAGAGTGGAGCAAGGTGGTGACATGCAGCACAGCATGTAACAGAGCACCTTTCTCTTTCTCTCTTTTTCTCTCTCTCTCTCTCTCTCTCTCTCTCTCTCTCGTTTTCTCTCTCGTTTTCTCTCTCGTTTTCTCTCTCGTTTTCTCTCTCGTTTTCTCTCTCGTTTTCTCTCTCGTTTTCTCTCTCGTTTTCTCTCTCGTTTTCTCTCTCGTTTTCTCTCTCGTTTTCTCTCTCGTTTTCTCTCTCGTTTTCTCTCTCGTTTTCTCTCTCCCTCTCTCTCTCGTTTTCTCTCTCTCTCTCTCTCTCTCTCTCGTTTTCTCTCTCTCTCTCTCGTTTTCTCTCTCTCTCTCTCGTTTTCTCTCTCTCTCTCTCGTTTTCTCTCTCTCTCTCTCTCGTTTTCTCTCTCTCTCTCTCTCGTTTTCTCTCTCTCGTTTTCTCTCTCTCTCTCGTTTTCTCTCTCTCTCTCGTTTTCTCTCTCTCTCTCTCTCGTTTTCTCTCTCTCTCTCTCTCTCTCTCTCTCTCTCGTTTTCTCTCTCTCTCTCTCGTATTTTTTCATTTTTCCAACAAAATTTACAAAAACATTTTTTTAGGTACCACATCACATTTGGAGTGACTGAGAGGCCTAGGTGACAGAAAATACCCAAAAATGACCCCATTCTAAAATCTGCACCCCTCACACTGCTCAAAACTACATCCAAGAAGTTTATTAACCCTTTAGGAGCGTTACAGCAACCAAAGCAATGTGGAAGGAAAAAATGAAAATTTTACTTTTTTACACAAAAATGTTACTTTACCCATAAAATTTAGCATTTTCACAAGGGTATCAGGAAAAATGCACCATAAAATTAATTGTGCAATTTCTCCTGAGTACACCGATATCTCATATGTGGGGGAAATCAATTGTTTGGGCGCACAGCAAGGCTCGGAAGAGAAGGAGCACCATTTGAATTTTTGAAAGCATAATTGTCTGGAATAATTAGCAGATGCGATGTTGCGTTTGAGACCCCCTGAGGTGCCTAAACAATGGAGCTTCCCCCACCAGTGACCCCATTTTGGAAACTAGACCCCTCATAGAATTTATCTAGATGTTTATTGAGCACTTTGAACCTCTGGGGGCTTCACAAAAGTTAATAACTTTGAGTCGTGAAAATAAAAAGAAATAAAAATTACCATGAAGATGTTACTTCAACCAGGTAGCTTTTTCTTTCACAAGGGTATCAGGAAAAATTGCAACATAAAATGTATTGTGCATTTTCTCCTGAGTACACAGATACCTCATATGTGGTGGAAATCAAATGTTTGGGCGCACAGCAGGGCTCAGAAGGCAAGGAGCGACATTTGACTTCTCAAACGCAAAATTGGAATCGTTAGTGGATGCCATGTTGTGTTTGGAGACCCCCTGAGGTGCCTAAACAATGGAGCTCCCCCACAAGTGACCTCATTTTGGAAACTAGACCCCCCCCCCATGGCATAAATCTAGATGGGTAATGAGCACTTTGAACCCTCACGTGCTTCATATATTGAGGCATAAAAACAAAAAATTACTTTTTTTTTTTTTTTTTTTTTTTCACAAAAATGTTATTTTAGGCTCAATTTTTTAATTTGTACAGGGGTAACAGGATAAAATAGACCGCAAAATTTGTTGGGCAATTTGTTCTGAGTACGCTGATACCTCATATGTGGCAGAAAACCACTGTTTGGGCGCACAGCAGAGGTCCAGAACGTCATTTGACTTTTTAAATGGAAAATTAGTTGGAATTGTTAGCCACACCATGTTGCGTTTGGAGATCCCCCTGAAAATGAGAGAGAGAGAAAATGAGAGAGAGAGAGAGAGATATGCGCCTGCAATTGACACTAAAGGGGGCTTTACACGCTAAGATATCGCTAATGCGAAGTCATCCGGCTGCGTTAGCGATGCTGTTGCGTGTGACACCTATGAGCAATTTTTGCATCGTCGCAAAAATGTGCAAAATCGCTCATCGGTGACATGGGGGTCCATTCTCAATTATCGTTACTGCAGCAGTAACTAAGTTGTTCCTCATTCCTGCGGCAGCACACATCGCTCCGTGTGACGCCGCAGGAACGAGGAAGCTCTCCTTACCTGCCTTCCGGCTGCAATGCGAAGGAAGGAGGTGGGCGGGATGTTCGTCCTGCTCATCTCCGCCCCTCCGCTTCTATTGGGCGGCGGTTCAGTGACGCTGCTGTGACGCTGCTGTGACGTTGCTGTGACGCTAAACGAACCGCCCCCTTAGAAAGGAGGCGGTTCGCCGGTCACAGCGACGTCGCCGGGCAGGTAAGTACGTGTGACAGGTCTGGGCGATGTTGTGCGGCACGGGCAGCGAGTTGCCAGTGTCGCACAACAGATGGGGGCGGGTACGCACGCTAGCGATATCGGTACCGATATCGCAATGTGTAAAGCGGCCTTTAGGCAAGTGCCACACGTGAGAGCGATGCACAAATCGCACATCGCTCATCGCTCACCCGGCACAGTCGCACACTCCTATCTGGAAGAGAGCGACCGTGTGGTGTGAGACTTGTGCATCACTCTCATGTGTGGCACTGGGCTGACCCTTACACTATTCAGTAAAAAATACTGTAGTTGACGATTACTACAGTATATTTTTACTGGCCCTAAACTAAGTTTATTTGTATTTCTTTCTTAGTTTACAGAAAAAAAACAGGACGAACGCACGGATGTGCTGCAAAAAGGGGGGGGACTAGGTGGGATGGAAAAAAAGATGGATGGAGGATGGGAGAGGGCGCGGCGGAGGATGGGGAGAGGGTGCAGCAAAGGATGGGAGAGGGCGCGGCGGATAGAGGAGTGGCGGAGGATGGGTGAGGGCACATAGGATGCAGGAGCAGCGGAGGAAGGGGGGAGAGGGGAAGGGTGCAAGGGGAGTGGGAGGTGAGATCGGGGATAACTACCTTACAGAATGGATCTAGGCAGCAGGATTGCAGCAGATCCGAGAGGGGACAGAGGATTAAGGGGATGGGAGAGAAAAGGCAGCAGATCAGGGAGGGGGCAGAGGCTGATGGGGAGAGTGCGGCGGCTGATGGGGGAGTGGAGCGGCAGATGCAGGGGCGGCGCAGCGGCGGATACAAGGAGGCAGCAGAAAGAAAGCAGCGGCGTCAGATGCTCCCATGCAGCTGACGCAGCTGCTCTCCTCCCACTGTGCCACCCCCTGCATCTGACGCCGTTGCTCTCTTTCTGCTGAGTAGTGGCGTCACATGCAGGGGCACAGCGGGAAAGTAGCGGCGTCACATGCAGGGGCGCAGCGGGAGAGTAGCGATCTCCTACAGTGAGCTCACCCGGTCCCAGATGCACGGTGCTTGGAGAGATCGGTCACAAGGCCGATCTCTCCAATCAGAGCTGGGGGCGGGTGCAGTAAAGCTCACCGAGCTCCAGCCAATGGCCAGTGCTGCAGCTGCACTGGTCAGGGCTGGATTTCAATGCTTCAGCCATTTTCAATGGCTGAAACATTACACTGGCTGTGATTGGCTGAGCGGCGTTCGTCAGCCAATCACAGCCTCCGTAGGTCCGGGAAGGAGACACCACCCCTCCTGAGGTCAGGTACAAGTCCTCTCCTTCCCGAATCTACAGGTTTTCAAAACCTATCATGTTGCCCGGGGCTCCGGGGCCGCGATTGCGCCATGACGGATGTATCTGTCATGGGTCTTTAAGTACCAGGGCACCATGACGGCTAGATCCGTCAAAGGTCGTGAAGGGGTTAATGGCCGAGTCAAACTTGGCCTGACATTAAGAATCTCTGGCTTTATACCAGCTGGTAAAACAAAGCTGGTATTCCCCCTTATTAACCAGGGCCACTGGAAGAGTTGGATACAGCACTAGAAGATGGTGCTTCGATGAAAGCGCCATTTTTTTTTGGAGCAGCTGTGGACTGCAATTCGCAGCAGCGGGGGGGGCAGAAAGCTTGGGCCACCCTGTGCTGCAGATTCCAATCCCCAGCTGCCTAGTTGTACCTGGCTGGACACAAAATATGGGTGAAGCCCACATCTTCTTTTTTTTTTTTTTTTTTTTTTTTTTTTTTTAATTATTTCATGAAATTCATGAAATAATTTTAAAAAAAAAGGGCTTTCCTATATTTTTTTTGTTCCCAGCCGGGTACAAATAGAAAGCTGGGGGTTGGGGGCAGCCCGTACCTGCCTGCTGGCATACAAAAAAATATGGCAAAGCCCACATAATTTTTATTTTCTATTTTTTTTTTTTTTTTTTTTTTTTTTTTTTTTTTTTTAGTTTTTAGGAAAAAAACTTAAAAAAAATATATGTATAAATTGTCTTTCCCCTGGATTTTCCATTGCCAGTGAAGGTAACACCGAGCAGTGGGGGTTAGCAGCCAGTAGCTGCTTTTTTTTTTATTTTACACCCCTCTCCCTAGGGTTAGGGTTGTGTTTTGGATTTTTTATTTATTTTTTTTTAATTTTTTAAAAAAAAAAAAAATCGACATGGGCTTCGCCCATCGAGCGCCAGAGCATTTTGCTGCTCACTCATCCCTACTCCTGACCACAGCGCCAGCAGAACAAGTAATCAATTACTCCAGTGTCGGACCATTACTTGTTCTGGGTCCCCCTGTGTCTCTGCATTCATCGCAGCATGTGTGGGCTGTGAGGTCAGCTGAGTTCAGTCCGGCACTGGAGTCCACTGATCTCAACTCAGCTGAACTCCAGTCCACACACGCTGCAATGGGTGCAGCGGGACACAAAACAAGTAATCGGCCAACACTGGAGTCTGCTTATCTGAAGTCCTGACCACACAGCCCGCACACGGTCACACGTGATCGGCAGCAGGCAGTGACTGCTGTAACCCTGTATCCATCGCAGCGTGTGCGGGCTGTGAGATCAGGAGTCAGCTGACTCCACTGGCGGCCGATAAATAAATTCTGTGTCCCGCTGCAGTAGGATCTGGTAAAATAACAATTGTGGTTGCATGCGTTGCACATTTAATCCACAGGATCCGGTCATATGCGGTTTGCAGTTTTTTTGCCTACAGGCAAAAAAACGCTGATGTGAAAGTAGCCTGCAAAATGCATGCCACACGAATGATACGGACGACACACAGACTAGGCAAGAGGGGAAAAAGCAATCTCATGACCCCATCATTTTTTCCCTCCAATTATTTATTTTTTTCACATGTTGCGCCGGCTAAGGCTGCTTTCATACATAAGTTTTTTGCCATCGGGCACAATCCGGCGAAAAACAAATGAAACCAGATCCGTTTTTTTTTCCGCATTAAATTGTATTAGCGCCGGATTGTGCCTGATGCCCTTGTGTTGCATCCGCTGTGCACAGATCCAGCGAAATTGTGTCCAGCTGCCGGCAAGGACGCAGCATGCAACGTTTTTTGGCAGCGGCAAAAAAACGAACAGCGCTGGATCCGGCGTCATGTACAATGAAAGCCTTATGGTGGGCTCTGGATCCGTCATAAAGCGGCATACAACGCATTACAGTGACTGATTCCATTTTCCCTACTGAGCATGCTCAGTAGCACAACTGATCCGTTTAAAAACTGAAGGAACTGCTGGAAAAAACTAATGCAACTGATCCGATATTTCGCCTGATCCATTGCATCAGTTTTTACAACGGATTGTGCCTGATGCCAAAAAACTGATGTGTGAAAGCAGCCTAATCATAATTTCTGTACACACACACACACACACACACACACACACACACACACACACACACACACACACACACACACACACACACACACACACACACACCCTCCCCTATATGAAAACAAGCAGAAGATAAACGCTTTCTTCCCCTGGTTGTGCAGAGCTGCGAGCTTCTGCGGTCTCTATTGTAATTGCTCTCAGTGCATCCACACTGGGAAGAGGCAGGGAGGAGTCTTTGGGTGGAGTGGAGAGCTGAGTGGGTGTGTTAGATACAGCCCTAGAGCCACAAAGAATTATGGGAGTTGTAGTAACTGAATCCAGGAAGTCAGAGAAGCGATTAACCCCATCAGAGCTGGAGCCAGAAATGAGGATGTGCTAGAGCAGGGGTCTCAAACTCTGCTGGGTGTATGGGCCGGACAGAGGGAAAAAAAAAATTTGGGGGGCCGCATTCTTTGCAGGACAAAATGACATTTTTATTGATACCATATATAATATATTTTATTTTTTTTACACACCTTAGGATCACTGATTTTGAACATTTTCACTTGTTCATTATAGCAAACGTGCACATTCTTTGTTTAAATATAAACTTTTTTTTTTTACATTTTATTCCTTTCTTGTAACTAATAGTACACATAGTACACATAGTACTTACAATTAGCACTATATAGAAATTTTGACCATCATCTTTTAGTAATGTTCCCCATATTGTTGTAACGTGCCCATCCTTGTCCCCTTGTAGTATTGTGCCCCATCCCACAGTAATGTGCTCATCCTTGTCCCCTTGTAGTATTGTACCCCATCCTGGTCCCAATCCCACAGTAATGTGCTCATCCTTGTCCCCATCCTAAAGTAATGTTCCCCATTCTTGTCCCCATTTTGTAGTAACGTGTTCATCCTTGTCACCATGTTATAGTAATGTGTTCATCCTTGTCCCCATCCTATAGTACTGTGCACATCCTAGTCCCCATCCTAAAGTACTGTGCCCACCTTGTCCCCATCCTATAGTAATGTCCCCAGCCTTGTCCCCATTCTATAGTCATGTCCCTATCCTATAGTAATGTCCCCATCCAAAAGTATTGTGCCCAGCCTTATCCCCATCTCATAGTAATGTGCGCACTTTGTCCCCATCCTGTAGTAATGGGTCAGCACTCAGCAGCTCCCCTCACCAGGCTTCCACAGACGCCGGAGTGAAGCAGAGGGGAGTGGTCTGCGGCCCCAGATCCACAGTGATTGGAGAGATCGGTCAGAAGGCCGGTCTCTCCAATCAGAGCTGGGGGCGGGTGAAACACAGGTCACCCAGCTCTGGCCAATGATCGTTGCTACAGCTGCACTGATCTTGGCTGGATTTCAATGTTTCAGCGATTTTTCAATGGCTGAAACATTAGTGGCTGTGGCTGAGTGGCGTTCGTCAGCCAATCACAGACTCCGTAGGTCCGGGGAGGACACACTACCCCTCCTGAGGTCCCCTCTTCCTCGAATCTAATGCAGCGATCGTAGCCACCGGGGCTGCGATTTCGCCATGACGTACTGGGTACGTCATGGGTCCTTAAGTACCAGGGAGCCATAACGTACCCAGTACGTCATAGGTCGCTAAGGGGTTAACGTCCAACACACACACACACACACACACACACACACACACACACACACACACACCAGTCTTCTCACCTGTCCCGCGCTCCCTCCGCTGCATCATCTCTGCTTCGTGCGGCCTCTCAGGCCCGTGCCCCCGTTCACTATCGCGGCAGGTGCAGTGTCACGGTCAGTGATTTATGTGAGATGATTGTATTGCCTGCGCGAGAGCGCAGCACCGACAACACATTTATCTGACATAAAGTGCAGACAGTGGCTGCGGCTCCTGCACCTGCCACGATAGTGGCAGGGGCACGGGCCTGGGGGCTGCACGAACTACCCTGAGGGGCCACATGCGGCCCGCGGGCCGCGTGTTTGAGACCCCTGTGCTAGAGCATGATAAAAGGTAATATTGCTGAAATGACATAATAGATGTGTGGAGAGGCACATATTAGTAAGATTTATGAGAAAAAAAGGTTTTGGTAACTGGACAACTTCTTTAAGCGTTTATATGTTGTATCATATATTAATTATTGTTAGTCAAATCTGATAATGCTTAATATCAGGTGTTGGCTCATATTACGTTATTAACAAGCCTGCTTATTGGCGATAATAATTAATATTGGCGCTAGCCCTGTAACAATTCACTACTAACATTCAAGAGTCCTGGATGCCTTTCTTGAAAAATATAATGTTACTGGTAGGGATGGGCGGACCCAGACTGTAAAAGTGTGCATCAGCGCGGTTTCAAAGGTGCTGGACCCGGGCCCTGCATTCTGGGTGTTTGATCCGTATCCGGCACTTGAGAAATAAAAAATAAATAATAAGAATGAAGCAAGTGCTTTATATTTACCGAGGCTCTGGCGCAGCTGTAAACTGCTCCCGCTCATTTGTACACTGCTCCTGTGGCCTCCGTGTGCCGCTCATCATTGCTCATACACATGCACGTTTTTCCCTGCTTTCCCTGTCCCACCGGCCATCCTGGCATCTGTGATTGGTTGCAGACAGACGTACCCCCATCCTGTGTGACAGCGTCTGGCTACAACGAATGAGAGGTGCTGTCTGCAGGGCAGAATCATGATTCATAAACCGCAGAGGAGGACGCATCATTGCGGGCGCACCTAATCTGGAGCCTCCTGCTGCATGCAGAGGAGGACACATAATCACCGACTCAGCTCATCCGGAGCCTCCTGCTGCATGCAGCAAGAGGCCCAGGTTGAGCAGAGGACACATTGCGGATGCAGAAGTCTGCTTATTCCTCCTCCCCACCTCGCCCGGCCCTATTTAGGGGTCTTACTCCCAGACCCCCGCTTCTATTACTTCATACCCACGTGGTTTTAGAAAAAGGATGTTTATTCTAAAACTGGCCTCAGTTTGAACACGCCCCCTCCATCACGTGACAAATTACGTCCTACCTGGAAAGAGCCCGTATATTCTAGCATCTACCTTTTTATTTTTTGTGCACGATCTAGGCGCATGCAGCTCCGGAAGTGAATGCGCGACCTGCAAGCAGCTTGCTGCCATGACACTGAGCTTTGGTGAGTGCACCGTGTACACTCCTACCTCCCCATCCCTTCCACTAACATTTTTAATAACCGGATTCTGGTCCCTATAGACTTATCTGGGTACCGGATTCATACCTCCCAACCTTTGAAGAAAGGAAAGAGGGAAAAAAGTCTGTGGCGCGCTAAGCGCGCCGTGGTGAGTTTTGACCACGCCCCAAGCCATACCTCTAGCCACACCCATTTGGCAGTAAGTGTCATTCAGCAGATGCCCGGACTGTTCATTCATAGTCATAGCAGCCAGAATTTTCTCATATTTATGTGTTACTATATGACATGTTGCTTATTTGTGCCTATAAGGCCGTGGTCACATGTTGCATAAATTCTGTGTTTTTTGTTTCTGCCGCTGTCTGCACCAAACTACACAATAACAATCGTCTGTTTTTTCCATTTTTGCTGCATTTTTTCTGCCTTTTCGTAATTATTTAATGTGTTTTTGGTTCAGATGTGAATCTGCGTTTTTAAGTATTGTACAGAGAAGCTTTTTCCTGTGTTTTTTAAAGCTCCGCATAGAAACCTCCAGAGAAAAAAAAAAAGCACCAAAACCACAGAGTTCAGCGGCGTCTTCATGGAATCACATCCGCTTTGCTTGGACAATTAAACACAGCAGAACTAATGTGTAAAAAACCAGCAGATATAAAATGCAGCATTTACACTACATGTGAACATGGACTAATTGTCCAAGCAAAGTGGATGAGACGTCATGAAATCTCTGACCCTGGTGTCTAAAGACGCTGCTGAACTGTGCGGTTTTAGTGTTTTTGTTTTGTTTTTTTTTCTTTATAAGCTTCAGGATTCACATCTGCACCAAACATGTATCAAATAAGGAGGACAATGCAAAAAAATACAGCAAACACGCAATAATAATAGAAGAATGTTATTGCGCTGTCTGGTGCAGGCACCTGCAGAAAAAACGTAGCTTTTAAGCTGGTGTGAGAAAACTGCCTCAACAATACATTTTTATTACATTTTTTTTATGGGTTTTAATACAGAAAAATAATAAATCGCGCCATTTTTTACACCATTTACCGATCCCCATAAATCTGATCGCTGTGATGTTCGGGTCATTACGAGTACAGGGACTCCACAAATGTCCATGTTATCTGCTGATTTGTGATGTTTAAAGTGAAATAAAATTACATTATTGTATTTTTTTTTATTATTTTTAATAATTTTATTAGAAAAAAATCCTCTTTTCCTCTTCCTTTAGAACACAGAACATAGAGATGCTGCTCTGTACAATGGAGCTCTATGTCCTGTGTAATCTGCTGTGTAATCAGAGGCTACATTGTAGGTTTATCTATATAAAATACTCCCTCTGACATAATCAGTCCTAGTGGCTCAACAGCTAGAAAAGCTAGGAGGGCTGCTGGACACACATTTGATAGTTCCAAGGTGGTGAAAATAAAGATTTTTTTTATTAATATATTTGTATTTTTTTCTATCTATCCTGCCATCTATCCCACCATTCCTCTAGCCCCTGTTTTCTCTACTGCATTACAGAGGTCAAGATTACTAAATCTTCCTATGTTTTTCAATAAAGGCAGTGGCTCAATGGTAGAACTGCTGCCTATGGACAATGAGTTCACCAGTTCGAGTCCCGGAAAAAAAAGAGCAGATGAGAATTTAATTTAATTTATTCACTGCACTTAGGGGAGGAGCCGGGATACCAGCTGTGAGCCATGGGACTGGGAAGAGAGGTCTCAAATCGGGACAGTCCCGCAGAATCTGGGGAAAAAAAATTAGCAGCGGCCCGCCAGTCCCGGTTTTCTTTAAGTCCACCCAGCTCTAATTACTGGTTATGTACACTAGATTCCGTAATGGGGTGTAAATCCAAGGAACTAGTCTGATCTGATGTGGAGTCGGGAAGGAATTATTTTTTTTCCCCTAATGTGGTGCTCATCTGCCCCATGGAGTTTTTGCCTTCAGGATCAACATGTTAAGCTATGGGTAGAGCTCGATGGACTTTTCTACCTTCAACCTTAAAAACTTTGAACCTATCGAAGCTTTATTAATATTTCCAATTGATAGGTCATCAGTATGAGATATGTGGGTGTGGGGTCTGAAACCTGACACCTCCAACGATCAGCTGAAATTGGTTTTGTCAGTGCATGGAGCTAAGCAATGTATGAGGCAGAAGACTGCAGCCCTGGCAATGCTTAGTGGTGCTGTAATAGTGTCCAGTGCCCTATCGCCCCCACTTCGAGCTGGTGATTTATGGTATTCCAGTTTGTGTGTGTTGTTTCTTTTACTGTATTGTTTTGTATGACTTTACCTCCTGTGTAATACAGCCGGCTGCCACCAGGTGTCACCGTTTCCTGGGTTCCTTAGTGAGACGGGATGGATAGGAAGTGACAGGGCAGCAGGGGTTAAGTGAGGAGGTTGTTAACCAGCACAGGAAGAGATATAGGAAAGGAGCTTCCTGTTTTGAGTTAGATAGGAAAGTGTAGAGAGACAAGGACAAGCAGCAGATGTATCAAAGTAAGTGTGGTGTGGCGGTCAAAAGGCAGAAGATAGAGCTGGTGGAAAAACCCACAACTCTTGCCCACGACTGCCCCTCCCTGGCACTTTACAGAGCTGCTATTGCTGTTTATCTCCCAATTACTTGAATGAGAGGGGAAGTCTAGGACTCAGTGGTGGACATTAAACTATTTGATATGTTCTGGATGTCGTTAATTTCCAGTTGCGGCTAGAGCTGATTTCAACTGCTCAGTAGGGAAGTTTCATGTTGGATCTTCAGATCTCACATTTATGTTCTGTTCTACAGATAGGTTATGACTTGCTAAGTGCCCAACAACCCCTTGAAAATGTACTTATTTGTAAATGATAACAAAATAATTACATGTTATTCACTTATTGTATAGTATGTTCTCCATTTTATAGCCACCTGACCTTGTCATTGTTTTACCTCAGGTTGGGAAAGAAACAGTCCAGACGACCGAAGATCAGATTATGAAGAGAGACATGCCTCCTGCTTTCATCAAGTGAGTATTACATGAGGGAGTGAGCCATCATCATTATGTGTGATATGTGTAGTCAGAAGTTTACATACACTTGGCTTCAAGTCATTAAAGCTTGTATTTATCCATGTTGTTTGAATATATACTTTGTAACCATTTGTTGGACTATGTTCCTGTTTTTTAAGTACAGACTGTTTCACATATAACACTGAGGAACAAGGATATTGGTGCCTGAGATATTTACCTGTTTGTATTCAGTTTCTGTCTCTGTTTCTAAATCTGCCCTTATTTTTTCTTCCATCAGCTCTAGATAATGAGATGATATATAGAGTTGAGTGAACTTCAGGCTCGAGGCTCTGGGTTTGAGCTCGGTAAATGGCATGAAAATCTCCCTGGTATCGCGCTGTGCTAGTGTCTGTGTGATGCGGCATTGTGCGCGCTGTTGGAAGTGTGTGCTTCTTTGTTGTTTTTTTTTTGTTTGTTTTTTTTTGTCTGTGAACAATAAATCTCAGAATACAGAGAGTAAAGCGGGCTTTACATGCTACAACATATCTAACGATGTGTCGGCGGGGTCACGTCGTAAGTGACGCACATCCGGCATCGTTAGTGGTGGTGTTTCGTGTGACAGCTACGTGTGACTGCGATTGAACGTAAAACCGTTCATCGCATGCACGTCGTTCATTTGCTAAAAATTGCACGTCGGGTTGGTCAATGTTCCCGAGGCAGCACACAACGCAGTGTGTGACACCCCGGGAACGATGAACAGATCTTAACCTGAGTCCCGCGGCTCTCGCCGGCTATGCAGAAGAAAGGAGGTGGGCGGGATGTTTACGTCCCGCTCATCTCCGCCGCTCCGCTTCTATTGGCCGGCTGCCGTGCGACATCACTGTGACGCCGAACGTCCCTCCCACTCCAGGAAGTGGATGTTCGCCGCCTACATCGAGGTCGTAAGGAAGGGTAAGTACGAGTGACTGCAATTAATCGATTGTGCGACACGGTCAACAAATTGAACGTGTCGCACATACGATGGGGGCGTGTCACATTGCATACAATATCGTATGCTTAATTGTAAGGTGTAAAGCAGGCTTAAGTCACATTTGAGCTGATCACATATATCCCGCAGCACGCACAAAGCTGTGCATCACACAGACACTAGCACAGCGCGATACTCAGCAGGGAGATTTTCACACCGTTTACCGAGTCCGAATCCTGAGCCTAAGGTTCGCTCAACTCTAGTAATATACCCTATGAATATGCATACGACCGATCGAACACTAGGAATGATGTCTACTAAACACTATTATTTTTGCCTTCTTGGTTATCGAAACAAAACAAAATTCATATGTGACGGCCCAGGGCAGAGGGATACTCTGTCATGGGCGTGTGGTGAACAGGGGGGTCGTGATCGCGGCCGATGCCCGGTTCCGTGACCCTGGGGGTCGATCCGAAAAAGGGTGAAAAAGTTGAAAAATAAAAGTAAAATAATTAAGAGTTTTTGATTACGCCACTTGTGGGTTGCTGCTATTTTGTAGGAGCCACTGCTGCGTGATCTTCCTGGGGCGGGTAGTAAATGCAGCTCAGGTGTTCTGGCCCTCCGCAAGTAGGGCTAGGCCCCTGCAGTTTAAACTGGTTTTTACTCCCTTTTCTGGTACCAGTGATTTGGTGGTGTTGGTTTGCAGGTGTTCCCTCACCCTTTGTTCCCAGTGCCAGTTGGCGACCTGGTGAGCTGTCCTCCGTGCACACTTTAGTTTTTGATGGGTCCCCGTGGCCTAAAGCGTCTTGGGATCCCCACCGTTTCACAGTCTTGGCCCGTATTACAGGCAGCCTGGACAACTTTAATGAGTTGGACTCCGGTCCCTGTCCCCAGGTCCCCTCTTTGCTGCTTTGCTCTGGACACTCAGGTTGTTGAGGGACCCTGATGATCCCCCTAATCTGGCAGATTTAACAGGTAGCTTGAAGTGTACTCCCATTCAAGGGTTCTGTCCCCCCCATCCGTGTTGGATTCTGTGAGTCTTGGTCCCTCACTCCACAGCAACCCTTCTCCTTTTTTAGCTTCTTTCTTCTCCTTTCTCTCACTTTTGACTCCCTCAGAATCTCTCTCCAACAACTGCCAAAAGGAAAACAAAGGATAGTATTGGCCCCTTAAAATATAATAACAAGTTAGTTATAGAGGATAAACAAAAGACTGAGATATTAAATAGGCATTTCTCATCTGTGTTCACCAAGGAACTGACTGTACCAGGCATCATTCAACAAGTGAAAAATCAAAGTTCACCACCCGATATAATTAATTTAACACAAGAAGAAGTACGCCTACGTCTGAGTAAATTAAACATTGACAAATCCCCAGGGCCAGATGGCATTCATCCACGAATATTGAGGGAATTGAGCTCCGTAATTGACAGACCGCTGTATCTCATCTTTTTAGACTCGCTTGTAACAGGGTTGGTGCCTCAGGATTGGAGGATTGCTGATGTGGTACCGATATTTAAGAAAGGTAAGAGGGTAGATCCAGGCAACTACCGTCCAGTAAGCCTGACATCAGTAGTATGCAAAGTTTTTGAGGTCATTTTAAGGGATGACATGCAAAAATATGTTGCAGAAAATAATATAATAACTGACAGACAGCATGGATTCATGAAAGATAAGTCGTGTCTAACCAACCTGTTGGGGTTCTATGAGGGGGTAAGTGCAAACCTGGATATTGGTAATGCAGCTGATGTGATTTATTTGGACTTTGCAAAGGCATTTGATACTGTACCACATAATAGCCTTATACTAAAGCTCCAGAAGCAAGGACTGGGGGAAACTATATGCAACTGGGTAAGGAATTGGCTAAAAGATAGGAAACAAAGAGTAGTCATAAATGGAACATTCTCTAAATGGGCCATAGTCAGCAGTGGGGTGCCGCAGGGATCTGTGCTAGGACCAATTCTTTTTAATCTCTTTATTAATGACCTTGTGGATGGGATTGATAGTAAAGTGTCAGTCTTTGCTGATGACACCAAACTATGTAGGATATTAAAAACTGACCTTGATAGTATAATAAGATGTCAGAATGGGCAGATACTTGGAAATGAGATTTAATGTTGATAAATGTAAAGTAATGCACCTAGGACTGAGTAATCCTATAACTGCGTATACATTAAATGGAAGTAAACTCGGGACTACAGAACAGGAGAAGGACTTGGGTATTCTCATTACAAATAAGCTGAGCAGCAGCACTCAATGTCAAGCAGCAGCTGCAAAAGCAAACAAGATTCTAGGGTGTATAAAAAGAGAGATTAGATCCCGCGATCCCAACGTATTATTACCCCTCTATAAATCACTTGTAAGGCCACATCTGGAATATGGGGTCCAGTTTTGGACTCCACATTTTAAAAAGGACATTCAGAAGTTAGTCAGTTCAAAGGCAGGCAAGTAGACTACTACAAGGAATGGAAGGCCTCGCATATGATGACAGGTTGAAAAAGTTAGATATGTTTAGCTTAGAAAAAAGACGTCTCAGAGGAGATCTCATTTATATGTATAAATACATGTGTGGTCAATATAAAGGACTGGCACATGACTTATTTCTTCTGAAGACAATACTAAAGACCAGGGGGCACTCACTGCGATTGGAAGAAAAGCGATTCCGGCAGCTAAATAGGAAAGGGTTCTTTACAGTTAGAGCAGTCAGACTGTGGAATACCCTACCACAAGAGGTAGTAATGGCAGATACTATAACAGCTTTCAAAAAAGGGCTGGATGACTTCCTCAGTACACACAACATTGTTGGTTATAAATGACTTAGTGACCAAATGTAGAACTGGTGGAGGAAGGTTGAACTAGATGGACCTAGGTCTTTTTTCAACCTTAGTAACTATGTAACTGGCTTTTCTCCTCCTGCCAACTCCCCAACCAGAACTAGTACCGCCCCTTTTTGGGTCTCTCCCTAGCAGATTGGATGCTTACCAACCAATAGGTGGCCATCCTTTAAATCTGTCTCTTGGAAGTTTTCCCAGGTTGGACATGGGGTTTAGTGTATGTGTGATGGTGTTAGTGTGTTTACTGGCACTGGTATTCCAGGGTGTGGGTTGTCCACAGTTGGTTTCATATTTTGCGGCACCTGATACCTCAGGGGTGCTACACATACTTGTAAATTTACTTTATGAAGAATTTACATCACAGAATAAGACTTAAACATGTATAAAACGTTGTCATTGATACAATGTTCATTTACAGAGATGCTTTACAAAAGCGACGCTTTTAAAGATTAAAAGACCATGGCAATCACTCAGTAGTAATCTGCCATCATGTGTGTACTCGATATCTTTCTGCTATACTTCTTAAATATTGGTGGAATTGTTCACCCTGCTTTACACTTAAGACACCGAGGTATTCTGGGAAATGATCTAAGTGGCTGTGGAGATAATTCATTTTGAAACTTATTGTACTACCAAAGTAACAGAAGGAAGAAAATTCTGTTCAACCATAGTGAAAGAAGACCATGCTTCTGCCTCAGCATTGTTCAATGAATCTTTGAAGTGGGAATCTTTCATTAGTCCCCATTTTGAGGACCGTTAAAAATACCCGCCTTTTTAGTTTCTCAATGGTTAGCGCTGGAAATTTTCTGCAGATGTAGTTGAAGCATCTTCCCTCTTTGTTTAGAACCTTTACAAACTACTATTAAACTACTATTAAACTTCATTTGATGTGCAATGGTGGTAAAATTTTCTTATTCCTGTCAACCAATGGTTCTGCATTTACGTTCTTTTTTTTTTCTACTACCATGTACTCTCTGAGGCCATTGTTTTCTCATCTAATTCTCATTTTTTGATCTACTATCCCAGAAACAGATAAAACTGTGATAATTAGTGGATCTATTATAATAGATGCTATTATAATTTTGCTGTTCCAGGACAGTGTTCGGCATCTTTAGATCCACATAGATTGGCCACTGGTGATCGTGGTATGATATTTTTTTGTAGGAGCAGAGCAATTGTGTTTTTTGCTTTTCAGTCATCTTAGATGAGTGACCTATTGGGATTGATCCATATTTGTTTCCATTGTTTAAAAGCTCACATTTTTGGTTCAGCTTTCAACTTTCCATAAACAGCCGCTATTTTCTTGGTCTACATATTGATATACCCATTTTCATCAGCAAGCCTTAAACATTGTTGCAATAAACTAAATCACTTTACTCCAAGAAGGATGGCAGGAAATCCTTTTACCTGTTGTGATAGTATGTGATTTTGGTTTCTTGATGTAATACATTTCTCCAGTCTAGATACCAACAATTCTGCTTATTTATTTGGGAGATTTCGCTCTCTATTGAGGTCATTGAGCTTTGGCTGATTTAGAAACTTGTGGCAACGATGAGATTCCTTCAAAAATCACGGTCATCATGGCTACTATTTATAGGTTTAGAACATTATACATCTTCAGGGAGCTCGTCTAGCTTATCATGGGACTGGTATTTAATCTGAATATAAAAGGGGTAGTTTTGCGGAGTCTAGGTCAGGATACATTCATTTTTCTCTGATTATGTCCATTATGGCCCTTTTTCTGTTACCCACACATAAGGAACAATCATCACTGAGATTCCTCTATTCTCTTCAGACCATAGGTATTCTAAATGTCAGCCATTTCCTCGTATCATTTATCCACTGCCGAAGGTGCTCAATACAAGTTTTATAGACTGTGTACAATATCGCAAAAAGTAGAGCTGCTACAAAAAAAAAGACATTTTGATTCACAAGAGTGAATATACAGTGCCTTGCGAAAGTATTTGGCCCCCTTGATTTTTTTTTCAACCTTTTCCCACATTTCAGGCTTCAAACATAAAGAAAAATTTAAATGTTATGGTGAAGAATCAGCAGGTGGGACACAATTGTGAAGTTTAACGAAATTTATTACTTATTTTAAGATTTAAAAAAAAAAAAAAATAAATAACTGAAGTGGGGCGTGCAATATTATTCGTCCCCTTTAATTTAATACTTTGTAGCGCCACCTTTTGCTGCGATTACAGCTGCAAGTCGCTTGGGATATGTGTCTATCAGTTTTGCACATCGAGAGACTGAAATTCTTGCCCATTCTTCCTTTGCAAACAGTTCGAGCTGAGTGAGGTTGGATGGAGAGCTTTTGTGAACAGCAGTTTTCAGCTCTTTCGACAGATTCTCAATTGGATTCAGGTCTGGACTTTGACTTGGCCATTCTAACATCTGGAGACGTTTATTTGTGAACCATTCCATTGTAGATTTTGCTTTTATGTTTTGGATCATTGTCTTTTTGGAAGACAAATCTCCGTCCCAGTCTCAGGTCTTTTGCAGACTCCAACAGGTTTTCCTGCCCTGTATTTGGCTCCATCCATCTTCCCATCAATTTTAACCATCTTCACTGTCCCCGCTGAAGAAAAGCAGGCCCAAACCATGATACTGCCACCACCATATTTGACAGTGGGAATGGTGTGTTCAGGGTGATGAGCTGTGTTGCCTTTACGCCAAACATATCGTTTGGCATTGTGCCCAAAAAGTTTGATTTTGGTTTCATCTGACCAGAGCACCTTCTTCCACATGTTTGGTGTGTCTCCCAAGTGGCTTGTGGCAAACTTTAAATAACACTTTATGGATATCTTTGAGAAATGGCTTTTTTCTTGCCACTCTTCCATAAAGGCCAGATTTGTACAGTGTTTGACTAATTGTTGTCCTATGGACAGACTCTCCCACCTCAGCTGTAGATCTCTGCAGTTCATCCAGAGTGATTATGGGCCTCTTGGCTGCATCTCTGATCAGTCTTCTCCTTGTTTGACATGAAAGTTTGGATGGATGGCCGGGTATTGGTAGATTTGCAGTGGTGTGATACTCCTTCCATTTTAATATGATCGCTTGCACAGTGCTTCTTGGGATGTTTAATGTTTTGGAAATCTTTTTGTAACCAATCCAGCTTTAAACTTCTCCACAACAGTATCACAGACCTGCCTGTTGTGTTCCTTGGTCTTCATGATGCTCCCTGTGCTTTAAACAGAACATTGAGACTATCACAGAGCAGGTGCATTTATATGGACACTTGCTTACACACAGGTGGCTTATATTTATCATCAGTCATTTAGGACAACATTGGATCATTCAGAGATCCTCAATGAACTTCTGGAGTGAGTTTGCTGCACTGAAAGTAAAGGGGATGAATAATATTGCACCCCCCACTTTTCAGTTATTTATTTTTTAAAGATGTTTAAAATAAGCAATAAATTTCGTTCAACTTCACAATTGTGTCCCACTTGTTGTTGTTGTTTCGTCACCATAACATTAACATTTTTTATCTTTGTTTGAAGCCTGAAATGTGGGAAAAGCTTGAAAAAAAAATCAAGGGGGCTGAATACTTTTGCAAGGCACTGTACCTAAAATCCAGTCTAATACCTGAGGCACCATATTTTTTTGTTTAATTTGTTCCCCAGTGTAATTCCTTCAACCTGTCAATGCCTTGTGCCCGAAGGGCGTATTTTCTTGCGTTGTTCCAGCAAAGTCTATGAGAATTGTTTTTTTTTGCTGTGCCCACGCTGCTTCTTTTCTCCTTGATTTTTTTTTGTTGATGAAAAAAGAAGCAACATGTCAATTGTTTTAGCGTTTTGTTTTTTTCCTGCTTTTTCCCTCAATTGACTTCAATGGAGTCAGTGAAAAACGCCCACGTTGCTTTCTTTTGTCCTACCTTTTTTTTTTTTTTTTTCTTATGTGCTTTTTGACATCACTGGGGTTCCCTGCAATAAAGATGAGCGATCGTGATAGACAAAGATGAGAAAAAAATTGTACGATCTTTTGGCCGAATCGGGATTGGGAACTGGACATAGCTGTGATAGGCAGCCTTGGCAAAATCTTTTGCGGTAAATGATCAGATGTCCAATCCCGATTCGGCCAAAAGAGCGTACAATTTTTTTCTAAATATTATATTATATTCTTGGTATGGCTGTGATTTTGGCCACTGTAAAAAAAAAAAAAAAAGCAAATGTTTTAAAGCAGTACATACTTGGAGTCCACGCGGTTGCAGCGTTACTTCCGGGTCTGACAATTATCTCTAATGAATATTCACTGCATTTCACGCCCACCGGCATATCTGATTGGCTGCAGTCAGGCCGCGGCCCAAGACTGCGTCTGTTGATGGGTTGGAATCACAGGCGCTGTCTCAGGGTCTATATCGTGGTATAAAATAAATAAAACAATTGGCGTAAGGTCCCCCCCCCGTATTGATACCAGCACAAATAAAGCCGGCTGCAGCCCCCAGTCCTATGGTTATTAGGCCGCTCCCCCAGGCTAAGAATAGCAACCTGCAGCCGCCCGGGTCTCTCGCATCCATTAGATGTGATAAGCCAGGCGCTTTACCCAGCTCTTCCCGATTTTCCCTGGTCCAGTAGTAATTGGGTTAACAGCTCACAACTGCCACTGAGCTCTAGATTAGTGATGGCAGGCATCTATGACACACCACATCACTATTCTGTAAGTAAAAGTAAAAACACATAAACACCAGAAAAATCTTTTATTTGAAATAAAAGAAAAAGAAACACCCTCATTCACCACTTAATTAACCCCAAAACACTCCTGAAGGTCTAACGAAATCTACACGAGGTCCCACGACGATTCCAGCACTGCTACATCTGAAATTACAGCGCGCGATCATGGAACATGACCGAACGCTGAAACTGCAGGCAGAGAGTGAGCCGCAATCAGCGGTGACGTCACTCACGTTAGTTATGGTCGCAGCTGGACATTCACGTGTGACTGCAGGTAACCTGAGTGATGTCACAAGGTGAATCGCATTAATGCCTGTGGATCACCGGGGTTTTCTGCAGATCCACCGGCATGAACGCAATTCACCTTGAAACGTCACCGGCTTTACCTGCACCTAGGTCTCGCGGTCTTTACCACGAAATTTTGCTGGAGGTATGTCCAGTGACGTAGGTGCCCTGGTCTGTGAGGTGATCTGTAGTTCAGTAAACCTGTGTTGTCATGGTGATGACCCAGGGTTACTATGGCAGCGATCGGGCCCACGTGATCACATTCCAGGGACCTGGAACCAGGGTAGAAAATCCCTCTCCCTGCCTTCTAACTGCTGTAATCGCACTGATTGCAGCATTCTAGGAGTTCAATTGCTTGGAGCGCTAGCTGGCAGCGCTGTGATCTGGACAGCCCAGGGGGTGTTCACAGTTCAGAACTATGGACAGTTACAGGGTAGGAGATGTGACATTTGCCCCTGTCCCTGCACACCTATATCTGTGAACTATATATGGGTGCTCCTTTATATACAATGCACAGGTATAGAATTTATGTGCCACACTGACACCTTCTAGTGGAGGCTATACAGTAATATATTTATATGCTGTATTTGTGTATTACATGTAAATAGAAATTTACAAAAAATGACCATGTATAATACACAGGTATACACAGTATTTATGTCACTATATATGCTCTGCTGGAGGGGATATGGGGTCAGGATTTAGTAGCGCACCAGTGATAGCAGCAGTTTACACAGAGATTACAAACCATGATTAGTGACTATGCCAAGCTCCATGCATGCCCAGAGCAATGACTGACCATCACTAATCGCTGCTTGTTAACGTAGTCATAAGGCTATGTGCGCACGTTGCGTATTTGCATGCAGTTACGCTGCGTATTGCACTGCAGCGTAACTGCCTGCGTCCCCAGCACAATCTATGAAGATTGTGCACGAGATGTGTGCACGTGGCGTATTAGAACGCAGCGATTCGGCTGCTGCCAGAAACGTGGGTTCTAAGAAGTGACACGTCACTACTTTCGTGCGCTTTGCATGCTGTCTATAGGGAGAGGCAGCATGCAGAGCGCACGAATTCTGCAGGCGCTCTGAAGTGGACCTTTTGTGTGCGGTGCAGAGCGCACACGTGCGCACATTACTGACAAAGATCAAATACTTTGCCCAGAGTGATATAGTCAGTTAGAGGCAGTGACGGCTGGTGCCTTCACTAGAAGTTTGTAAAGTTTCAGAATGAAATTAACTTTTTATTTAAAACAAAATAAAAATGCAAGCCCCAAAAGCAGCCCTGGTGGTGTATATACTATATAGTGTGAAGTTCACTCTATATACAGTTTATACACCATAGTGTTGTAGACAGATACACATTCACTTCTTCTCACACACCGCTGGTTGCAACACTACAGAGGTTTGCTATGGAGGTCCAGCACACTGGATGGTGATTGGATCTTCTCTCTGACGTCATCCTGCAGTGCTACAGAGATTGGATCTTCCCTCAGATGTTCTTCTTCTGCGTAAGGTCCTGTTTGCACTGTACATGGGCGCCTATTTAGTATATACGCAGTACAAACTGTTGGAAAACATTTTTTTTTTTTTTTTTTTAATTATGGACTGCTTTTTATCTGCTGGACACTATGGAGAGTAGAGAAAAGCACCAGGCTTTTACGGTATGTCCGTAAAACCCGGAGCTTTTCTTTGCCATTCAAATGGTGTTCCTTCCCTCCCGAGTTCTGCCGTGTGTCAAAACGGTAGTTTTCCACCACATATGAGGTATACTCAGGATAAATTGCACAAGTAATTTTACATTGCTTTTTCTCTCGTAGAAATGGTTGAACCCATAGTTGTTTATATATATATATATATATATATATATATATATATATATATATATATATATATATATATATATATATATATATATATATATATATAATTATATGTATGTATGTATGTATATGTATATATGTCTGGTTCGGGACCAGACTTGACCTGAACTTGAACCCAGACGCCGAATCAGATATAAGTCTAAGGGACCCGAACGTAAGTGTTGTAAAATGGTGTTAGTAAGTGCTAGGGGACTGCAAATGGAAGCAAAATGGGGACTGAAGCAAGACAATTATTCACGAATTTCCGTGCAGTTATCACACAGTTTCTGGGTCTGCTCATTAAAACTCATGAATATTCACTGTTTCTCACGCTCACCCCTCTGTGATAGCATCTGTGATTGATTGCAGTCAGACAGATGGGCTGGGTGATATTCCCATGCAGGGGAGGCCCATGGTTATTGAGCTCTCCCCAGGCTAAAAATAGCAACCCACAGCTGCCCTGGAATTGGCGTCCGTCATATTTTGATACACGGCCAAGATAAAGCAAACAGGGGGAGGCTGCAGTCTCCAGCTGTCTGCTTTAGCTGTGCTAGGTATCAAAATCAGTGGACTGCACGCTATATTTTCAATTATTTATTTTTCCAGCACCCATGACAGCACCACGAGAGAGGGGATCCGCCCTTCAAGGACAGGAAACCTACAGGATAAAAAGGGCGTTACTTCTCCCCGTATCAGTTGGTTTCCTGTCCTTGAACTGGGAACCTCCAGGATCGACGGTTCAAGATAGTTATTAGGGGCCGAAGCCTTGAACGTAACCCAGACTCCGCTTTATTACCATTCCTGGCCACCAGAGGGAGCACCACACCAGCACCCACTTGTATGATATTCACAACAGTTAACCTTACAGCTGGTCAGAGGACAGCGACACAGGTCATGCCGCGGCTGGCACAGAGGCTGTGGGTGCACCACAGCGGGCTCATAGGGGCTGTGCCTGTGGGTATCAGCACCATCTTACTCACCCCTAGTTATATGCCACAGCAGACCCACGAGGGCTATTTCTATGCGACAACTCTGTCCTATGGCTGGCTGACAGGAGTCATGCTGCGGCCGGTGAGACGGCTTGCAGGTGCTATGGAGCGGTGTAGGGTGGCCATCTTGTGAATGGCAGCAACTACACGCTGCATAACCAGGTGAGTCCTGGACAATTCTGAGCCTTGAGTGTCCTCAGCGGGAGAGTTACCTGGCCCTCGTCGGTGGAGTCAGGCAGTGGCATGGACCCTGCTGCGGCCAGCGCAGGTGTCCTAGATGCGCCACAGTAACTGCCAGAGGGCTGCTCCTGTGCGTGGGTGTGTGCAGTGGCGCCATCTTGGTTGCGGCACCACTGCCGCAGGTCCCGGCCTACGCATGAGTGGGTGGCGTCCTGGACGGCACGCCCTGATGGCGCTGCACACCGGTGATGTTTCAACCCGGAAGTCAGGTAGACCAGAGGGGGCTATTGAGCGCTCCCGGGATGGTGGTGAGACCACAGGATATCGGTAAGCTCCAGGCTGACTCCCTCCAGTAGGATGGATAACAGCAACAGCTTTTGCCTGTACTACAGGCCATCGCTAACTATCAGAAGCGGCAGCAGAGGAAGATCCAGCAGTCGATCCTGAATGGTCGGGCAGCAAAGCAGCAATTCCAGCAGATCTAGCGAATGAGAAGCCTCCAGAGGAGGTTTGTCAGGCAACATGATTCCTCCTCCTGATCCGGTGCCGTCTCTTTACATCAGAGTGGTAAGTGACCTTCATGCAAGCTCACTTTGTAAAGAGAGATTTTTTATATTTTTTGTGGTGTTTCTGGTCTTTTCTAAGAATCTGGGAAAAACCTAGAAAATGCCCAATCCAAAACAAGGGTGTACTCTGTGTAGTCAAGAGGTACCTGATAGCTGGTTAAAAGACTTAGCCAAGGGAGTATAAAACGGTCATTATACGAGAAGACCCCCGGGTTTTCCTCAAGACCCAAGAATCATAATTAGGGCAGAGGTCCAGAGTTCTCTAAAGTCCCTGGCAGATGGAGGAGTGGATGAACTTAAAGGTCCAAGTGGCCTACCCCTGTTAGCGGAGTCAGACAAATTGAAGAGGTAGTGTAGATCCTCTGATTTTCCTCTTTCACAACTTTTAATATTGTCGCAGGCAACAGTGTTTCCCTATCGAGTTTACGGGCAAGCTTAGGTCGGGTCCACCATGGTCATTTGTGAAGGAAAACCCACCAGGATGTTATATTTGGGGACCTAGAACAAAAAAGTGGCTTTCCTCCTGATCAAAGTACAGGCCCTGTTAAAAAAAAAAAAAAAAGTTTTCTGTCCCTTTTGAAGGACCCTCTAGACCAGTGATGGCAAACCAATGGCAGCAAAAAGGGCTCTGCGTGCCCCGGCTGGCACGCGCGCTGTCGCCTCATGCAGCAGCTTTGTACCGCTGGCGTAATCGCGCCGGCAGTTCAAAGCTGTGCTGGAGCGGAGGAGACATTTCTCCTCGCTCTGACACTCCCCCTCTCCTAGGCCACAGGTCTGTTGCCTGGGAGACATCGGGAGCATCTGTAAGCAGCGCCGGTGTGACGACTTGTGGCCGCGCAGGAACTGAGGACCAAGTGGCGCGCAGCAGTGGAGCCAGGTGCTGGAAGGTGAGTACAGTATGGTGTGTTTTTGTTTTTTTTTGTTTTGTTTTTTTTTTGTTAACCTCTGTGCGGCCGTATTGGGGGGGAAAGGGAGACAGTGCCAGCATGAGGAAAACCTGCCAGGGGGAGACAGTGCCAGCATGGGGAAAACCTGCCAGGGGGGGGAAAGTGCCAGCATGGGGAAAGTGCCAGGGGGGAAAGTGCCAGCATGGGGAAAACATACCAGGGGGGAAGACAGTGCCCACATGGGAAAACATACCAGGAAGGGGGGGGGGTGAGTGCCAGCATGGGGAAAACATACCAGGGGGGGGAAGTGCCAACATGGGGAAAACATGCCAGGGGGAAAAATTGCCAGGATGTGGTGCATGCCAGAATGGGAAAACTGCCAGGATGTGGTGCATGCCAGAATGGGGAAACTGCCAGGATGTGGTGCATGCAGGATGAGGTACGTGCCAGGATGGGGTGCATGCCAGGATGGAGTAAGAGATTAGGATGGGGAAGATATCAGGATGGAGGAACATGACACGATGGGGGTACATTTACCAGGATGAAGTACATTTACCAGGATGGTGTACATTTACCAGGATGGGGTACATTTATCAAGATATGGGAACATGCCAGGATGGGGTACATTTACCAGGATGAGGTACATGCCAAGATGGGGGAATATGCCAGAATGGGGTACATTTACTAAGAAGGGGTACATTCACTAGGATGGGGGAACATGTCAGAATGAGGTACATTTACCAGGATGGGGTACATTTACCAGGATGAGGGAACATGCCATGATGGGGTACATTTACCAGGGTGAGGGGACATGCCAGTATGAGGTACATTTACTAGGATGGGGTAACATGCCAGGATGAGGTACATTTACTAGGAAGGGGGTAACATGCCAGGATGAGGTACATTTACTAGGAAGGGGGAACATGCCAGGATGAGGTACATGCGAGGATGAGGTACATTCGAGGATGGGGAGACATGCCAGGATGGGGAACATTTACCAAGATTAGGGAACATTTACCAAGATGGGGCAACATTTACCAAGATGAGGTAACATTTACCAGGATGGGGTAACATTTACCAGGATGGGGCCATGATGGGAACAAATATACCAGAATGTAGGAAACATAAAGTATATCAGGATGGGGGACATGTCAACCAGGAAGTGGCCCAGGAAGGGGGACATAACTACACAATGAAGGTGGAGGGGAGCAACTTGTATGTCTTTATGGGATTTCGAGATGTTCAGACTTTGAAATGTAGATGTGGATTACAGCGTGACCTCTGATTGCATTCCATGCTAAAATCTGCCTGTCTAGTATTGTGCATTTTTTTCCCATAAAGATTAATCTAACTGCTGTGTCTGGAAAGGACAGTGGGAGTGGCTCAGCGTCAATGTGTGGTAAGCAGGCATGAGCGTGATGCCTCCTGCAGAAGAGAAGACTGCAAAGGTAAGATTAAAATCAATTATTTATGTAATAGAATTGGTTAAATTGCTGTGTTGGCACTTGAGAAAAAAAATTGGGTTTAGAGTTACAATTTGGGCACTTGGCCTCTGAAAGGTTCGCCATGACTGCTTTAGACAAATAAGCTGACCACTTCCTCAAAAATGCCTTGGAGTCCTCATCGGGGGCTTTGAGACCAGCCATTACAACTACCTGCTCAGCAAGGTCCCTGTCAATGTGAATTGATCAACTCGAGGATCAGCTAAAGGAAAGCCCCAAGAGAGTATTTTATCATTTCTCCCCTTATTACACAGAGCAGCGTCCTTCATTGCAGATGCATCTGCGGACTCAACCAAGCTAATGGCTTAATCAGCAACCCTATCAAATGCAGCCAGAAGAGCCCTTTGGCTGAAGTGTTGACTAGGGGGAAATACTTATTCAGTCCAACCTTGGTTGATATATTAAAGAAAGTGGGCAATCTAGAAAAAAATAAAAAGAAATAAAGGGATTTCCAAACCCATCCTTTCCTGCCTTCAGAAAGTTCTTTCGGGAAGGATTTGGCCGAAGGACCCCCTACCAGTTATTAGAGTAGTTGGTCGGACTGTAGTAAGGCACGTGAATGTTTCAGGGACCCTCTAAAGATAGTAAAAGTTCCTCCCTCTGACTGTTCCCCCAGTTCGGGGTGAGACTTTCTAGTTTCCTTCCATCCTGGGAGAGGACATCCTCAAGCAGTGGATTCTTCATCTTTTGAGTTCTGGCCTCAAGCTACTATTCCAAGGTTCCCTCCTCAGAATTTTTTAGTCACACCAATAAGAGCTTCACTAACGAAACAGCTTTGCTTAGAAATTGAAATATGAAACCTGTGGCAAAAGGCGGTTCTATTGGATGTCCCTGACAGGAGAAGGGGGCGGTTAGCCTGGCAATAGCGCCCAGAGTCTTACAAAAATACTATCTGAGGTTACAGTTCATCTAAAATAGAAGGAAGTCCTCTTCATTCAATATCAGGATGACTTCCTGGTTATCGTCAGGTCTGCCAACATTGTGCCAGCTCTTTACAAGAGGTGTATTCTTCCTTGATGGGTTTGGGATGGCTTATAAACCTAGAAAGGTCGAGGTTATCTCTAAGTACGGTTCAGATTTTTCTGGGGTTCACTTTGAATTTAGATACTAAAGTGTGTCGCTTTCCAGAATTCAAACTGGGGATTCTCCAGGTCTAAGTGGAACAAGCCACAAAATCCCCAGGATTGTCTCAGAGGAGCCATGTTCTGGCTTGGCTCTCTTACATCCACCATCCTGGTAGTTCTTTGGGCCCAAGCACATAACAGAGTCCTTTATTGGGACAGCCTGGGAAATCGGGCTATTCTCTGATGTCAGCTGGACGAGAACATTATCCTCCAGCTCGTCAGTTATATCCCTGAATTGGTGGCTGATTCTTTAAAACTTAAGTAAAGGCATGCCTTGGATGAACGAGGTGTCCAAGGTACTTACCACTGATGCAAGTCTGAAAGGTTGGGGGGCTTACCTGCAGGGTCGTCTAGTCCTGGGAGTGTGTTTTGGAAGAGAAGCTAGTGTTTCCTCAAATACGAGGAAATTGCTCGTTGTTGGAAAAAAAAGTAGGTCACTTCCTACCCTCTCGGACTAGTCATCATGTGACAGCTCTCTCAGGCAATTAGTCAGCAGGGGCATACCTGGATTCCCAAAGGGGTACTTGTTCCAGCTCATCAATGGAGATAACAAGCAGGACTTTACTTCTAGCAGAGGGTCATCTGAAGTCCCTGTACAAAAGACTTCTCAGTCACAGCAGGCTAAGGCTAGGAGACTGGGCGTTGAAAAATTACATTTTCGATCAGATAGCAGAAATGTTGGGTGTCCCATAGAAAGTTTTATCTTCGCGAGCATAAAACAAACAGGAGGATCCAACAGTTTGATTCTCTAAATCCTAGGGGTCAACCTCACATGGTGGACGCTCTATTAATGAAATTAAAATTTGGCATGGCTTACACCTTTCCTCCTGTAGCCCTGATTCCAGCAGTTCAGAGGAAAGTTCAGGGGACAGGGCAACATTAATCTTTTTTGCCAATGAGACCGTGGTGTCATCGGCTAAACAAATCTCAATCACCAGGCCATGGGTTTTGCCGAAACTGCCAGACCTTCTCTCCCAAAGCCCAGCTCTCCACCCCCTTACAAGCAGGTTACATATGACCGTGTGGGAACTGGAAGGTCATTTTCAACAAAAAAAGGAATTCTCTCCTGGTCTAATCTCTACTCTTATGCAGTGCAGAAAAGCAGTTTCGACAGATCTACAGCACAACCTAGATGGAATCCTTATCATCCACGGGGGCTAGACTAGATGGCCCAGTGCTAGTTGCAGTTATCTTAGAGTTCCTTCAAAAAAGGTTTACGGTGGGGTCCATCAGTTAGCATGCTAAAGGTTCAGGTATTGGCCTTGACTGCCTGGTACAACTGTGACCTAGCAGGAAACCACCTGGATTTTCCATTTTTCCGGGGCATGTTCTTGAGCCAAACCCAAGCACAGTATAGCTTTACCTCCATGGGACCTTGATTTCATCCTGTCAGCCGTGTCAAAGCCCCTATTTGAGCCTTTAAAATCTATCCATGAAGACTATCATCCTGATAGCCTTAACATCACCACGCACGGTTAGTGACACCCAAGCCCTATCCATAGTGATAGAGTAATCCTGAAACCTAACCCTACTTATCTCCCAAAAGTAGTTTCTAGCTTGTGTAAGTCTCACAATATTGTTCTTCCATCCTTTTTATGATGGTAAGAAAGATCAGAAGGAAGGGTGGCATTGCTTGGATGTTAGTCGTTGCCTTAAAGTATACTTGTCAGTTGCCAGTGCCTGCAGGAATGACAAGTCCTTGTTTGTACTGTTTTAAAGTAATTGGAAAAGGCTCAAAGCTTCTAAATCCCCTTTAGCTAGGTGAATCAGAAAAGCCATTTCTGTCACTTTCTCAGCTAGTGAGAGGCAGGAGCCTGCAGGACTGAAAGCGCACTCCACGAAGGCGATGACATCTTCTTTTGCTGGAAGATCGGAGTGCACCATTGAGCAGATCTGTAAGGTGGCCACGTGGTCTTCACCTTCCACTTTCTACAAGCACTATAGGTTGGGCTTATACTTCACTGATCTCACCTTGGGATAAGGGTTCTGCAGGTTATAGTTCTCTCCCGCTCCCACCCCCCTTCATTTTTTTTCCTATCTTTGTAATTCTCTTGTAGTGCTGTCATGGGTGCTAGAAAAATACAAAATTACTTACTGGAAATGCGCGTTTTTCTAAACCCATGACCGCATCCTTACATTCCCTCCCTGCACCTGGGTGTATTACTAGTACTTTGGTTTTCAATCCTCTTCACATGGATGAAAATCAAAAAACAATGGAGTCATATTCCAATTTTTAGATATAAAATGTACAAACTTTATTAATTATTGAATATTCATAAAATGTACACAAACATTGTTACAGGGGGAAATAAAGTGCAGGAAGGTAGGACAGCAGTTACCACAATACAGGAAAAGTCCAGGGGTACAATTCCAAAATACTAGCGTGCACCCAAAAAAAGATGTCAAGTATATGTTTAAATGTAAATATGCTAAGCCTCAACAGTCAGGGGAGACCTTATTAGTGTCTGACACATATATGGAGTGTGCAACTAAATAAGGGTTCTCACTCCCACATGCGTGGACATAAGCGCAACCACGTAATAGTAATTAACATAGTCAGTCAAGCTGACTCAGCTGACTGCAACAAGTGTGTTCAAATATAACCGGGCTGTACCACGAGTGTGGGGGGAGATCCCCATTTAGTGCCAAACAAATGGAAAGTGTGTAAATTTTAAGGCTCTCTCTCCCATACACATGGGCTAGGCACATGCACCTATATGGTAGATGACACAATTAGCCACTAGGGGCAGGCTACATGCGGTAGTAAGCGGTAATAAAAGTCAAATGTGCTCACCCATTATAATATTCAAACTGGTAAGTGCTGTCCAGGGGCCCCGACACTCGTTTTGCGGTGGGCTTCCTGAAGGGGCCATGCATCAGCTGTGTGTCCAGGGCTATATATAGCCCGATATGTCCGTGAGATGATTCACGTAGTTAGCACATGCGCAGCGCGAGCGGACGCCACGAGCACATCACTTTCGGTCTCACGATGATGACGCGGGTCAGAGAAATCCCTGGTAACGTCACTGTAGTCCCGCCCGCATCATCCATAGAGACCTTCAGAGATGCGTCCAAGCTGTCAGATCGCAACACACATGCGCAGGAATTATCCCACGGAGTGTAACAGTCATGAGCGTGATAGCGAAGGTAAGTATAAACAAAGGGATCGCAGAAGGGGACACATTACACAACAATCCGTCAGAGAGCAGTTCTCTTTTTTACATATAAAGATAAAAATACATTATAACATTAAGAGAATGGCGCGCAGAGGCATTTTTTCATTCCAGAGTAATAGTTCCATCAATTGGAAAAAGCAATCCCCAAAGCCTATACGAATAGAAAGAAAGGTAAAAAGAAGGAATAAGAATTAAAAATATAAAGACACACAATTTAAAACTAAGGACTTTAAATGTTTTTTTAAATCACAAGAAAGGAGCAAAACTCTGTTGCTTATTCAGACCCCAGGGTTTTAATGTACCTAGAATATGAATCCAGCGACATTCTCGCTGCGCCAAAAGGCACTTCTTCATATCCCCACCTCTAGAACCCATCCTAATCAGTTCGATGCCCCGAACCCGAAATCCCGTATGATCACAATTATGGTGAACTCGAAAATGCCTGGGGATGGGTTTGAGAAAAGCCGTCTCCTCCGCGGTACATGCCGCCAGGATATCCCTGACGTGTTCCCGTGTGCGCACACGCAATTCCCTAGAGGTGAGACCTACAAATATTAAATTGCAGGTGCATGTAGCATAATACACTACATATGTGCTACTGCATGATATGTAGTTAAGTATTTTAAACTCCCTGTGATTTAACAAAACATATATTTAAAGTCCTTAGTTTTTAAATTGTGTGTCTTTTATATTTTTAATTCTTATTCCTTCTTTTTACCTTTCTTTCTATTCGTATAGGCTTTGGGGATTGCCTTTTCCAATTGATAGAACTATTACTCTGGAATGAAAAAATGCCTCTGCGCGCCATTATCTTAATGTTATAATGTATTTTTGTCTTTATATGTAAAAAAGAGAACTGCTCTCTGACGGATTGTTGTGTAATGTGTCCCCTTCTGCAATCCCTTTGTTTATACTTACCTTCTCTATCACGCTCATGACTGTTACACTCCGTGGGATAATTCCTGCGCATGCGTGTCGCGATCTGACAGCTTGGACGCATCTCTGAAGGTCTCTATGGATGATGCGGGCGGGACTACAATGACGTCACCAGGGATTTCCCTGACCTGCGTCATCATCGTGAGACCGGAAGTGATGTGCTCGTGGCGTCCGCTCGCACTGCGCATGCGCTAACTACGTGAATCATCTCATGGACATATCGGGCTATATATAGCTCTGGACACACAGCTGATGCATGGCCCCCCGAGGAAGCCCACTGCGAAACGCGCGTCGGGGCCCCTGGACAGCAATTACCAGTTTGAATATTATAATGGGTGAGCATATTTGACTTTTTTTTTACTACCGCTTACTTCCGCATGTAGCCTGCCCCTAGTGGCTAATTGTCATCTACCATATAGGTGCATGTGCCTAGCCCATGTGTATGGGAGTGAGAGCCTTAAATTACACACTTTCCATTTGTTTGGCACTGAATGGGGATCTCCCCCCACACTCGTGGTATAGCACGGTTATAGTTGAACACACTTGTTGCAGTCGGCTGAGTCAGCTTGACTGACTGTGTTAATTACTATTACATGGTTGTGCTTATGTCCACACATGTGGGAGTGAGAACCCTTATTTAGTTGCACACTCCATATATGTCAGACACTGAAAAGGTCTCCCCTGACTGTTGAGGCTTAGCATATTTACATTTAAACATATACTTGACATCTTTTTTTGAGTGCACGCTAGTATTTTGGAATTGTGCCCCTGGAATTTTCCTGTATTGTGGTAACTGCTGTCCTACCTTCCTGCACTTATCTCACCCTGTAACAATGTTTGTGTACATTTTATGAATATTCAATAATTAATAAATTTTGTACATTTTATATCTAAAAATTGGAATATGACTCCGTTGTTTTTTGATTTTCTATATGTGACGGGGTGTACAACAGAGCAAAGGATGGACGAGGCCGAGGGACGATCCAACAGGTTTATTCACAAGGACACTGGAACAGCACACGATAAGTCCACGTAAAACAGATTCGGGGGCCCTTCCCGACAATCCTCGGACCGGATAACAAAGTAATCGTCCTTACAGTAGTCCAAAGAGTTCCACACAATCCCACGGGCCACTGATCTCCAGTCTGTAACTGTCCATACACCGGCTCTAGGATGCAGCTTCTGCTATTCCCTCCCAGAGGATCAATCTTCTTTCTTCAAGTTTCACACAGACTGACTGAATCTCCCAGGTAAGCAGAGTTTACACTAGTTGGACTCTAGGCCCACCTCCCCCTACTCCCAGGGATGGAAGTGCCTCAAGAGGATACCTTAGTGCCTCTGAACACCTGGACAGTGAGCTTGCAGATGACCAGGCTGCCCACATTGATAACATCTGCGCTGCGTCTCACTCCTTCCAGTTTGCCTTCTGGAGAAGTAGGTAGGAGACCTTGGTGACTGATAGGGAGGTGCAGGTGCTGGAGGTGGTTGTCGATTTGGTGGATGACTCCACTGGATAGATAGGCATGTGGCCCGCAGATGTCCGGGATGTCCACAGCTATAACATCTTCGCTCTTCTACTTTCTCTCCTCGTCGCATTCCAGAAAATGTGGTAGAAACAACTGGAGGCACATACACACGGGTATCCACATGAGGTGGTGATCTAGGAGATTGAGGAACATTGGGCACTGAAGGACAAGGAACCTCTGGTGTTGGGGAGCTGGTCATTTTTGCTCCCTCTGCTAGCAGCTTCTTCCACTGAGGCTTGATAGTGACCACCTCATCAGCTAGAGCAGCAGCTTGTTCCACAGTTGACGGCTTTCTCTCACGCACCCATTCTCTGATTTCCGCAGGGCACCTGGCATAGAACTGCTCTTTCAGGATGACCTGGAGGAAGGTCTCCCAAGTTAAGGCCCCCTCTCCCTCCAGCCAGCGATGGCACACTTGTTTCAGTCTGTGGGCAAACATCTTGAAAGACACTTCTCCATCACAGGCTAATGTACGGAACTTAGTCCTATAAGTATCTGGGGTCACGGCATAATGTTCCAGAATGGTCTGTTTCATCTCCCCATACTCACAATTCCACTGAGGGTCCATAGCTCTATAGGCGTCGGCAGCTCCACCCTCCAAGAGGCCCACCAGGTGTCTGACTCGCTCTCTTTCTGGGACTTCCATTAATCGGCACTGATGCTCAAAGTCCTGAAAGAAGCCCTCAATGTCACCTGCAGCTTCATTAAATGTCTTAAAGTCCTTGCGGGACACTCTGGAGAATTCCCTCATAGTTGGTGCTGTGGTTACAGTTTGTCTGGAGCCTCTAGCTGCTTCCACAGCAAGCCTCTTCTCCAGCAATGCTGCCCTCTCTTGAGCTCTGCGAATGGCATCCATCTTATATTCAATGGTGACCTCATCTCCAAGCAGTGCCATCTCCTCCTCATACCACACAACCCATTGACTTTTTTGGGTATTTACCTCCAGCTCCCGTCTTTCCTCCCTTTGCTGTAGAAATTGTTCCTCGGTGCCATCTTGCAGGCAAGCGTTTTCCAATGCCTCAATTAGTTGCTCCTTGGAGAGTCCTTTGTAGCCGACTCCTAATTCACGGGCCATTGTTTGTAGGCTCACCACAGTCCAGTTCCTGTATCCTGAGGTTCTGATTCCAGATGTTAATGGGCCGTTGTCCTCCATTCTTTCTGCTCTGATCCCGCCGCTGCCAACCAGTTTGTGACGGGAGTGTACAACAGAGCAAAGGATGGACGAGGCCGAGGGACGATCCAACAGGTTTATTCACAAGGACACTGGAACAGCACACGATAAGTCCACGTAAAACAGATTCGGGGGCCCTTCCCGACAATCCTCGGACCGGATAACAAAGTAATCGTCCTTACAGTAGTCCAAAGAGTTCCACACAATTCCACGGGCCACTGATCTCCAGTCTGTAACTGTCCATACACCGGCTCTAGGATGCAGCTTCTGCTATTCCCTCCCAGAGGATCAATCTTCTTTCTTCAAGTTTCACACAGACTGACTGAATCTCCCAGGTAAGCAGAGTTTACACTAGTTGGACTCTAGGCCCACCTCCCCCTACTCCCAGGGATGGAAGTGCCTCAAGAGGATACAACCTTGCATTTTAGGGGGTGATTACCTACAACAATAGAAATGTACACAGAAGTAGTTCAAATAAGACAATGAACCCAGCTTGAAATAGGAATCTGTACAGCAAGATACACCTCCCCCATAGCCCACCATCACACTATATGTCTGGAGTTTCCATATGAGTGCCAATGATGTGTCGGATGATTTTGATCTCTTCACATGGATGTATGATGGTTGTGGTTTTGTCATAACAAGGTTCCTTTTACCGGAGGTCCTTTCATGCTCTGTAACAAACTGATGTGGGGAGAGGTACCACCCTTTTTATCCTGCAGGCTTCCTGTCCTTGAAGGGCGGATCCCCTCTCCCATGGTGCTGTCAGACTAAAAACGCATTACCGGTAAGGAATTTTGTATTTTTGCACTCCACTTTGGAGATTCAGACAGCTAGTGTAAGGGCAACCAACCAATCAGTCACCGGTACAGTTTGGGTTCGCCCATCACTAATACAAAATTTGAGGCTGAAGTAATATTTTTGTGGAGAAAAAGTAAAATCTTCATTTTTTTTTTTTTTCCTTCCACATTGCTTTAATTCCTGTGAGCCAGGGTTAATAAACTTCTCAAATGTGGTTTAGAGCACCTTGAAGTATGCAGTTTTTTAAAATGGTTTTACTTTTGCTATCTCTGTCACATAGGCCCTTCAAATTCACTTCATATGTGATGTCGGCCCTAAAAAAAAAAAAATAAAAAAAAAAAAAGTTTTTGTAAATGTTGTTGGAAAAATTTAGAAATTGCTGATTTAAACTTTTAGGCTATGTGCCCACGCTGCGGATTTACCGCGGATTTTGCCGCGGATTTACCCCGGATTTTCCGAAAATCTGCAGCAGCGGCACTTCCAAGCCATTTCAATGGCATTTTGGAAATGCTGTGTCCATGCTGCGGATTTTTCCGCGGCGGATTTGACGCGGATTTTGATCCGGAAAAATCTGCAGCATGTCAATTATTGGTGCGGATTTTGGGTATAGAATGGGGAAAAAAAAAAAATCCGCATCAAAATCCGCGGCAAAAATAAGGTGCGGATTTGCCGCGAAAGTCGCGGATTTTCATGCAGAAAAATCCGCAGGTACATTCTACCGTGGACACATAGCCTTAAAGTGATCCTGTCAGGTGCAATATGCACCCAGAACCATGAGCAGTTCTGGGTGCATATTGCTGATCCCTGCCTAATCATTCCTGTATCTAGTAGTATAGATAGAGATCTTTATACAAAATATTTCTAAAGAACCTTTACGATATGCTAATGAGGGGAGGGACCAGTCGCAAGGGTATTAGTTCCTGTTAGTTCCTGGAAGCGTGACACCATGCGGACACATACGGTTGTGTATGAAGCACACAACCGCATGGTGTCACACTTCCACTGTAAATAAATAAACTGTACTGCATCTGTGCTGGATTCCGTTTCCGTCAAAACGACGCAAATGTGAAACCGGCCTAACACGCTAATTAAGGTCTGAAACCTTTGTCAAAGGTATTTGAGCACACAAATCTCCAAGGGTGCCCAAACCTTTGCATCTGCCCATTTTCCTTTTCGTAATTTTTCAAGTATAAAATTAAATTTATTTTTTTTGCCTAAAATACAAAGGAAATGTGTCCTCTTTAACATTTATGCTTTTTAGAGATAATTTCGTCTTCAACTTGCTTAACTGTTCACAATAAGTCATTTTGACCAGGGATGCCCACATTTTTCTTGACAATTTCTGCCTCTTTAGCCCATTCAAAATATTTCTGTAGTTTCACATTTGTGGACTCAAACCATGTATTTTTATTTTAATGAAGCTATGATAATACCCATTGCAACCTTGGTCTAGTGATGACAGGTTTGTACTCCATTCATATTTTTTTTTCTTGCAGAGTAGAAAATGCTTGTGCAAAACTGGTCCAAGCTGCACAGATGCTCCATGCTGACCCATACTCTGTCCCAGCTCGTGATTATCTCATTGATGGGTCCAGAGGGATACTATCTGGCACTTCAGACTTACTCTTGACATTTGATGAAGCCGAGGTAGGTAGTGCTTGTGTTTATGCAATCGTATGTGTTTGATAATTTTTTAACACATTTTCACATTTCTAAATGTTTACATATCTTTTACTATTGCAGACACCAGCCAGCAGTGTTCATTATAGAGCAATTTTATTTTTGTACTTTGTCTTTGTTATTTTTAACATGACAAAGAAGAAGAAAATCTGTGCTAGTACCGATAATGGTAATTTAACTCTCCACATGCCAATTTCAATCGCCACAGCAGCATGTACATGGTGTACAGAGTCAGCAGAGCGATCATTGGGGCCGATGGATGCCATGACAGCCAGAGGTCAAACAATTGCCTCCATGTCTGCCATATTAAGGAAGCTAGTTATCCCTGCTCAAAAGAAGAGTAATAATTTGTATGTCCATTTGAAGCACATATAAGCCACTGCAATTCAGGAGTATTGTAGTATGTTAGAACAGCAAGGGACAGTTAACATAGAGGTTACCGTATTTTTCGGACCATAAGACGCACTTTTTCCCCCCCAAATGTTGGGGGAAAGTTGGGGGTGCGTCTTATGGTATGACTATAGGGCTGCGGCCGGGAATCTGGGTGCTGCGGTGGAGCAGGTCATCGGGGGCACGAGCAGGCAGCAGCAGTGCCTGCAGTGACCACGTGGGCCCGCTCATTACTTGTGCACGCCCATCCCCCGCCCATTTCTCAGCGCAGAAGCCGGCGCTGCCAGGTGGGCGGAAGGACGAGCGGGGATGCGCGCATAGCAAAGAGCCGGCCCGCATGATGACCCCTGGCAATTACAGCCTGGAGTGATTATGTGCAGCTGTATTCACTGCCCCCCGCACGTCATCATCAGCGCGGGGTGCAGTGAATCGGTGTACTCACCCGTCCCCGTGTGTGGAGCCGTCCCCCTGCAGCACGCGATGTCTTCCTGTCTGTGCTGATCGGCACAGACAGGAAGACATCGCGGTGCTGCAGGGGAACGGCTCCACACACACAGGTCAGCGTGCCAGAGAGGAAGATATGATCTGTGCTGGAGGGAGTGAGGAAAAGGTGAGTATAAACGTTTATTTTTTTTATCTGTGCTATAGGATACAGGCCATATACCAGGATGGTATATGAGCAGGATGGGAGTATATGAGCAGGATGGATGGGGGTATATGAGCAGGATGGGGGTATATGAGCAGGATGGGGGTATATGAGCAGGATGGGGGTATATGAACAGGATGGGGGTATATGAACAGGATGGGGGTATATGAACAGGATGGGGGTATATGAACAGGATGGGGGTATATGAACAGGATGGGGGTATATGAACAGGATGGGGGTATATGAACAGGATGGGGGTATATGAACAGGATGGGGGTATATGAACAGGATGGGGGTATATGAACAGGATGGGGGTATATGAACAGGATGGGGTTATATGAACAGGATGGGAGTATATGAGCAGGATGGATGGGAGAATATGAGCAGGATGGATGGGGGGTATATCAATAGGATGGGGGTATATGAACAGGATGCTGGTATATGAGCAGCATGGGGGTTTATAGCAGGATCATATACAAGGCAGGAGGATCATTACCAGGATGGGGTACCTTAGTAGAGAATTTGGCGACATTACCCCCATAACAGTGTCAGCAGCAGATCCTTGCCCCATAACAGTGTGTCATGACCACATTTTTTTTGCTTAAAGTTATATTTTCCTATTTTCCTCCTCTAAAACCAGGGTGCATCTTATAGTCCGGTGCGTCTTATAGTCCGAAAAATACGGTAAATGGCCCCTCCTCACCTCCTATCCTCAGTGTTTGTTTTTTGTTTTGTTTTTTTAAATGACCACAGAGTATGAATGCTCAAAATAGCAAGGAATGAAGGAATACCTAATGAGCGGAAGGGTGGAAATTATCAGTGCTGTTGTGGAGGGTTCCCTATAAAAGCAATTACCAGTAAGGCTAATCCCAATTTTCTCACCTAACTCTCCACATCAGCACAACAGGGGGAATATCATAGAAAAATTCTCAGTGGCATGATTGCCTGAAGGACTTTCCTCCCAAAGGCCAAATCCGTATTGAACATTAAATCTAATCTATAATGCTTATAGAAGGTAGGGACCGAGGACCAGGTGACTGCTCTGCAAACCAGGAGACTGACCTGGCTCTTGTGGAGTGAGCTCTCAACTTCTCCCTGGTGTAGTAGACTCTGACTTCTGTATGCTTCACAATGCTTTCTTAATCCAGTTGGTTTCGGTACTTTTCAAAGTCTTTTTTTTCCCTTGTTTGTCTGCAGTACTGGATAAAGTGATTCTGGTACGTCCACGACTGTTTGGAAATAATGAAGAATGGTTCTCTGTACGTCTAACAAATAAAATTTCTTTTCTTTGTGGATTGTTCGATTGTGGCAGATGGACAGGAGAAATATCTCCTGGGACTTGGAATTCTGATGTTCGTTTTTAGTAAAAAAAAAAAAAAAAGAGAAGTCTGGATGAAACACAATTCTATCTTCTAGGACCCTAAGATATGGTTCTCTGCCTGTTAGATCCTGTAGACCACTAAGGCTAAGTTCACACACTGCCTTTTTTTGATGCTGCGTTTTGGTGCATTTTTTGCAGAAAAAAACGCACAAACGCACCTGCGGCAAAAACGCGTAAAAAAAAAAAGCATGCGTTTTTACCACGTTTTGCTGAGTTTTGCCTCACTTCATTTTTATGCATTTTTTATCAGTGAACAATGCCATTAAAGATTGTTGAAAAAAAAAAAAAGAAAAAAGGTCTGATGTCATTTCCTTCTTTGATATGTTCTTCATTCTCCACTAGTGTATGCAGGAGAGCAGCTGCAGAACTACAAGGCTTAGCATGCTCCATGCAGGACTGTATGCTGGAGGGAAAGGCAGGGGGAGCAGAACTAAAAGGCTCAGCATACACCATCCAATAGTGTATGCAGGAGAGCAGACAGCAGCTGCAGAACTAAAGGCCCAGCATCCTCCATCCAATAGTGTATGTAGGGGAGCAGACAGCAGCTGCAGAACTACATAGGCTCAGCATCCTCCATCCCGGACTGTATGCAGGAGTTTTTTGCCCCCCAAAAAATTGACGTGGGCTTCGCCATATTTTTGTGTGCTAGCCATGTACAGCAGGCAGGTACGGGCTGCCCCCAACCCCCAGCTGTTGATTTGTACTCTGCTGGGAACAAAAAATATAGGGAAGCCCTTTTTTTTAATTATTTCATGAATTTCATGAAATAATTTAAAAAAAAAAAATGACTTGGGCTTCGCACAATTTGTGAGTCCAGCCAGGTACAACTAGGCAGCTGGGGATTGGAATCCGCAGTACAGAGTGCCCAAGCTTTCTGGGCATCCCCGCTGCGAATTGCAGTCTGCAGCCACCCCAGAAAATGGTGCTTTCATAGAAGCGCCATCATCTGGCGCTGTATTCAACTCTTCCAGCTGCCCTGATGCCGGGTGGCTCGCTTGGTAATAATGGGGTTAGGGCTAGCTGTATATTATCAGCTGGCCCTAAACCCGAAATTCATGGTATCACGCCAATATTAGACATGGCCACCATGAATTTCTAGTACAGATAAAAAAAACACAACACACAGAAATATATTTTTATTAGAAATAAAACACAACACAATTAGTGACCCCCCCTCCCCCTCTGCAGTAATCCTGGGTCAAGGGTCCCACGCCGTCCAATCCGGGTCCAATATAATCTGATCGGTTTGCTGGAAGGCAAAGTGATCAGGTGATGTGTCAAGTTCAAAGATGTGAATCACAAGACACATCGGCTGATTGTATAAACGCAGTGTATACAATCAGCTGATGCATCAGTGAAAAAAAAATAAATATACACACGTCCGTCCTGACTCCTGTCTGATCACTGCAGGAACTGCCGGTAAGCAGCTGATGAAGTCTCCTGACGGCATCAGCCGGCCTGGCGGTAAAAAGCCGGCGTCACCGCGAGACTTATGATCAGCTGATGCGTCAGGTGACTGCATCAGGTGATCACCGCCAGGTCCTGCAGCCATTGGAAGTCTGCACACAGCCAGAGCGGCGCTACCGGGAGAGGAGCTGGGAGCGGACATGGCATCGGGAGTCTGCAGACAGGTGAGTATGACATTTTTCTTTTCTACTGTTCACATTTAATTTCACCGCTGCCTCCACCTCCCGCCCGGACATGGCGCCGCACGGGAGCTGACATGGCACCGGACGAAAGGTGGAAGCAGCGGTGGCGGTACCGGGAGGATTCGCGCTTCTGTGTTTACTGACAGAAGGAATACTTTTCCTGTACATGTCACTGTCCTACCCACCCCTTGCGTTTTATAGCTGCGTTTTTAGTTATAGAAATGCACTAAAACGCAGCTATATTTGCAATTTGCGTTTTTCATTGCATTTTTGAGCATCTCATTAAACTCAATGGGTGGAAAAACGCAAAAATAATTGACATGCTGCATTTTTGTGGGCATCACAAAAATGCAGCTAAAAAAAAAAAACGCTGTGTGCAGACAGCAAAAATGAAAACTCGTAGACTTTGCTAGGAAAGCAAAGTCATGCAGTTTTCTGAGCAAAAATGCCAGGAAAAACACAGTGTGAACTTACCCTAAGGCTATGTGTGCAGGCTGCATCTCTGTGGTGACCACAAAGATGCAGCGTTTTTGGCAAAAATGCATCCAAAAAATGCATGCATATTTTTACGTGTTTTTACCGCATTTTTGCCCAATGCGCTTTTTAAGTCAAATCTATTGACTGGAAGAGCTCAAAAACGCTGGCAAGAAATGCATAAAGAATTGACATGCTGCATCTTTATGATCACCACAATGATGCAGCTAAAAAAAACTGCAACGTGCGGACAGCAAAACTGAAATTGCATAGACTTTGCTGGGAAGGAAATTCATGCAGTTTTGAGACCAAAACTGCACCCAAAAAAAACACGGCAAAAAAATGCAGCGTGCGCACAAGGCCTAACTCTTCTTGCCGTTGTTATGGCTACAAGGGAAGCTACCTTCCAGGACAATTTATTTAAATCCACTGAGGCTATTTGCTCAAGACTGTAGAGATAGGCCCTTGAGGACAATATTTAGGTCCCAAGGTGGCATTAAATTGGTCTTTCTTTCTGCAGTCATAAATCTTCTTATCCATCGATGATTTGTTAAATCCTGCTCATAAATAACTTAAGGCTGACACCTGGACATTGAGGGTACTATGTTTTGAGCGTTTTCCCACACCATCCTGTAGCATATACAGTGGAACCTCACTTAACGAGTAACCCAGTTAACGAGAATTTCGCTTAACAAGCAAAGCTTTCTGTAAAATTGTAACTCTGTTTACGAGAAAGCTTTGCTGTACGAGCAAAATACTCACCGCACACACTTCCGGTTCTGAACATCCACCGCGCCCTAACCCGCACTTGCAGTCCACACAAACACACATAAGCACGTACAAACACACACACATGCACACACATACAGTATTATGCTCATTTTACCTTCCGTTCCACCGCCGGCCTCATGGTTCGTGTAGTCCGCCGGTACATCGCGACGTCCTCGCGGCGAACTAAAAGCCCCAGGAGGCCGGCAATGGAACAGAAGGAAAGGTGAGCATAATATGTGTACCTTCCGTTCCATCGCCGGCCTCCTGGGTCCTGTAGTTCGCCGCTCCAGGCTTTGTATCGGTAACCATTGGCGACGAGGCAGGAACTTCCGCTGTCAGGCGCTACTCAAAGGCAACACGCTGACCAATCAGAGGCAAGCGGCTCTGCCTTTGACGTCAGCGCTCTGGGTGCGGACGTTCCTCCCTCGTCATGGTTACCCGATACACAGCCCGTACCAGCAAACAGCAAGTCCCAGCAGGCCAGCGATGGAACGGAAGGTAAGGTGAGCATATAATATGTGCGTGTGAGTTTGTGCATGTGTGGAATGGCACAACATGGCACAAGGATGGGACATTTAACAAGTTGTGGAACGAATTGTCTGCATTGCAGTGATTTCTTATGGGAAATCTTGCTTTGCTGAACGAGTAACTTGGTTAACAAGCACACTCCCAGAACGGATTGTTCTCATTAACCAAGGTTCCACTGTATAATATTCTGGATATGTCTGGATGAAATGGGTCTAGAGAAACCGCCCCATACCATGAAATAAAGGTCTTCAATATTTTTTCAGAGATTGTTTTAGTTGTCTGTTTTGTGCTATTCTGAAGGGTACCTGTGACCCTATCTGATAGACTATTTGCTTTGAAAAGTTCAGCTTCACAAAAGCAGCCATATGGAAAATTAGACATTGTAGAATGCTGTGGACAGGAGGGAGGATTAGAGTTTCCTCCGACCACAGGTTGTTTTAAAGTCCCGAACAAGCTCCTTTGGAGCAAAAATTGTGCTGTGCGCTATAAGGATTGTATTGCCTCCCTCCATCCTGATATATTTTTTTTTTTTAATTGTTTTTGGTAGTATATTTATTGATTGTGGGGAAAGCGTAGGCCAACTTGAATTCCCAGGGATGGGCAAATGTATTGTGAGGCGGTGACAGGTGTCATTTATGAAGGTCGCTATATATCCCCCAGAATGTGCTTGGAGACCTTGTGAAACCTGCTGGAGTGTGTTCTAATTACAGTCACCACTGTGAATGCAACACAAAATAAGAGGATGGACTTGTTCAAGATATGTGACCAAGTATCTTGTTTAATTAAACCAGTTTTCGCTTTTATTTTTGGAGAGTTCTTAGGTTTGGTAGTGGGACGGAACTCTTCCTCTAGTTCGAGTTTTTCAATTCGCTCATGTCCAGGAAACACTTTTTAATCCTGCAGAGCCAGCAGGGTGTCTCACTCTGGGATCCACATTGACTGAGCAACATGTGCTATGTATGCCGCCTGTGTGGAGTGAACACAAGCCAGCACTGAAGTATCTGGACTTTTAGTTGTGGACTGCATGATATGTGAATCGGCTGTGTCTGGGTGTACAGGTCTGTAATCCTTTATCATATGAAATAAAGACTGTGGTGTGAACAAGAACCTGGGTCACTGCCTCACTGGACTGGCTCTGTATAGCCACTGCCTCACAGTATCCACTGCCACACACTTTGGATCCAGGGAGTAGTATTGATCTACTGTTGTGTTTTGATGGTTTGCAAATGAGTCCACTTCTGGATGGCCCCATTTCCTGATGATCATCTGAAAAATCATGGTCTTCAGGCTCCACTTGCCCTGTTGCATGTGTTTCCTGCTAAGAAACTCTGCTTGTGTGTTGGCGTAACCTCTTAGATGGAGTGCCAATAGAGAAAGAAGATGTTGCTCTGTTCAAGAGAAGATTTTTGCTGAGATTGCCCTTAGATGCCTGTATTTCATGCTTTCCTGATGACGAAGGTGAGCTACTGTTGTCAGAATATATATCCTGACCTGCTTCCCCTACAGTTTTGAGGGTCTCTTATTCCACTTTCTGCGCTCTGACGTTTGATTTCAATACTGATCTCTTGTAGCCAGACCCCTTGGATAGAAACCCGGGAGCCTACTGCTCCCCATCCCCATTTACTGGCATCTGTCATTATAGTTGACAGTGGGAATTGAATCCATAATAATCCTTATATTAGATTCTCTGGCCTGAGCTACCAACCCCGGGAGGATCTTACTTGAAATTAAAGCAAATTCTTCTGTTTAGAGATTTGGGGTATGTGTTCTGGCAGGACAGTATATAAGTTTAAAGAATTCTTGTATGAAGCTTGGGACTATAGTACTGCTTGGATACATGATGTCATGGATTCCAAACCTTAGGTAGACTGACTTGTTATGATTTTGTGGAGGAGAATGTCTGGATCTTATTCACATTTGCTTGTCTTTTGGCAGAAAGGGTGCCTGTTTTTGAGAATCTAGATGCAATCCCAGGAAAACATTTTTTTTCTGGTTGATGGATTTGTTAAACTTTTGCAGATTCACCAATCATCCCAAAGATGTTTGGATCTGCAGTGTTATTTTTACATGTTCCCTGAGAAGTGGTACAGAAAGAGCCATGGTTAAGAAGTCTCGTTGAGATAAGTAATGATCATTACCTTCTGTTTCCTGACAAATTCTCCTACCTCTATCATTTTTGTGAACACACAAGGTGCTGACAAAATCCCAAAGGGTAACACATTGAATTGAAAATGAAGAGTCCGCTGTTCTTCCATAACCATGAATCTTAAAAATGTTCAGTGGTGGATATTATGGATTCCACCTTGAATCTTCTGTATACGATGTACTGATTTTAAAGTCTCTAGATTTATAATTTTACTGTCTGTTCCACTTGGCTTCTTTTTAGAAATAGGACATGGCAAATGTCATTTTCACCTATCTCTGAAACTACCCAAAAAAGAGGGGACAGTTTGATTGTTCATTGATGTCCTGATGGAGACTTTTGATCTCTGAAATGCGTTAACCTGACCTGTATAAGGATTACAGAAATGGAAAAATCAACATTTGTCCCCTGGTGATAAGCGTGGCGTACATCCGATCTTCCCTCTTTTTTGTGCATTGTACTTCGGGGCTGCGGCTGTCGCTATATTTCCATACGTTTTCAATAGGAGTTGTGACTGTCACAATTCTACAAGGTGAGTGTGTCGCTTTACTTACCCATTGGTGTTATCTAGTAAGACCCTATTGAGCTTTTTCCCTCCACAGTCTTCTCCTCTCTATCTCTGGAACTAGTGCGCTAACGACTGACATTAACAGATCTTGGGGCCCAGACATCAGAACCCTCTGTGACTTTTCAGATGTAAGGGAGGTTATTTTTAAACTATGTGGAGGGTATGAGAAGAACTCTATCTTTACTCTCTCCCTGATGCATTCCAGGATTCCTTAGTCTGTAGAAATCGTATGCCACTGGGAAAAGAAATTTGAGATTCTGCCCCCTGCCTGACATCACTGTTTATCTTGGCGCTGGTTTTTATAAATATTCCTTCTATTCTGTCTCTTCCTGGTAGCTGTGAATCCAACCGCTCTAATTATCAGTCCCTTAGGTAACTGTATGATTTACTCACACTACCGGTATTCACAGATAGCTTTAACTCAGCCCAACGATGACTTGTAGGAAGACAAGGAGAAATGCTGTAGTTTTCTTCTAGAATCTTGTATTAAGTACAAAGTAAAGGCAGGTGAAAAGGAATAATCTGTACAGGCTTATAGACATGTCTTCAGCAATGGTTCTTGTCTAGACTAAACTGAAGGAGAAGGGAGGAGCTTTCTATACAGAAGCCAACTAAGGGAGGAATATAGGGACAAACTTCATACAGTCTAAATCTGCCTAGTAACAAGGAGTTTCCTGATAGGAGGAAAAATATGCAATGCAAGAAATATATACAACAGGTTGTTCCCATTCATGGGACACAACACTCCCCATCTGAAATCATCTGATTTCACAAGTCCTCCTACGACGTAAGGAGTCGATCCTGTCCCTCGATGTCACGAAACCTGTAACAAGAAAAGAGACACAAAAAATGCAACGGTAATGCACTGAATTCAAGTCCAAGCTTGGTTGATGACGCATAGTCCTTGCGTAAAAAATTTAAAAATAGAAAAATGGAAAAAATGAATCCAAGTTCAACAAATCCATCTTCAGATCGGGGAAGCCGCAAACAAGCCAACTCTTCCTCCAACCTAATAATCCAAAGGTAAAGTTTTAGTCCAAAGGAAAAGTTCAAGGTTCAATTGGACACGGACAGTTGTGTCTCAGTACAGCAGGGGTAAAGAAAGGTACGCTCCCCGCCGTGGCAGTGTCCAATGACAAAGTTAGTTCATATACCGTCCTCCTTCGGTAAAAGTAGCACGAGTTCGGTGACACAAGAATGATTCACGCATATGTTCCAGCCGTGGCACGTTGAAGACTTGTAGAAACAGTGAGAGATGAGAATAAGACGAGCTACGGCTCGTACTGCAGATGACCAACTTGAGAAGCGTTCGAAGCGATGAGGTCTCAACTTCTGTTTTGATGTCACTGAAGTGTAGCAAGCGGAGACGACCGGTCCAATTTCCCTGTCGGATACTGGTTCCACCAGCTCGTACATGTTGCCGGTGTAGTTATCGCAGGTCTCCTCATATAAGATACTTGGAGGTGTCAGCCACATGTTGTCGCCGAGTTTGGATGCAGCAGTGAATCTCATTCCTCGGTCAGCTGGGTTTTGTTCGGTGGGAATGTGGTGCCACTGTTCGGCATGATCTCTGTCGAGGATATTTTGCGTAAACTCCACAAAGTGTTTCTCCATATCTGGTTGTCTTTTCAAGGTGGGTTTTAGAGAGGAGAACCTTGCGGTTGCTTGCTGGGAGTTGTTTGGCAACCTTGGCCTTGGAGACCGAAAGGGCAATGGGACTACCCAACTGTTAGAGTCGTTTTGAGAGAACTTTTTATCCATAATCTTTATGAATTCTTTGTCTTCTCTCATCGGTGCCAACTTGTTGTCTTCATTTGTAGACTCAAACACTGTTGACCCGAAGTTGTCATCCCAGATATAATGTGCGTCCGCGCAGTCGGGAGGCTGCTGTCGCCACCTGGTGTTGCTCAGCCTCTCTTTCATCCAGTAGTAATGCGGACATGGTCGAAAGTGAGTGCCACGATCATTTGGGAGGATGTGTGTCTTGTAGGAGGAGATCGTGTTGGGACTCTTCATTCTGCCTACGCAGACATTTCCTATGATCACCCAGCCTAAGTCGTAGCGCTGAGCGAATGGCGCGTCGTGTGGCCCGTTAATTTGTTGGTGTACTTTGTGTAGCCGGAGGATGTCCCTTCCAAGCAGAATCAGGATTTTTGCATTCTGATCAAGAGCTGGGATCTTGCTGGCGACAGTTCTCAGGTGAGGGTGGTGAAGAGCTGCCTCCGGTGTCGGAATCTCTTCCCGGTTAGCCAGTTTCTGGTTGCACTCGACGAGTGTCGGTAGAGGTATCTCCACGGTATTTTCAAGAGATGTTACCACAAGACCACTGGCTCTTCTTCCGCAAGCTTCTGAGATGCTGCTGCAAGTACCTAGTGTGTAAGGGTAGGCATTTCCTTTTAAGCCGAACAAGTGGAAGAGTTCAGACCTGGCGATTGACCTGTTGCTGTGGTCGTCCAGGATGCTGTACACCTTCACGCCCCTTTCTGGGTGACCTTTGGGATATACCCTTACTAGGCATATTTTCGCACAAGACTTGTCCCAGAGATCTTCTCCGCAGACTTTGGTGCACAAAGAGGATACTGTGAGGTGGTTTGCAGCTTGGCCTGTACTCAACCTGCCATGACTTGTGGTAGGAGAAGGTGCAGGATCAGGCTGAAATGGGTGGAGCGCTTGTATGTGATCCGTGCTGTTACATTCCATGCACTTAATTGTAACCTTACAGTCCTTGCCAAGGTGTTCTGTAGAGGCACAACACCTGAAACATACCCCAAACCTTTTCAAGAGTTCCTTTCGTTCTTGAAGGGGTTTCTTCCTGAAGCCAATGCACTTCAGAGGATGTGGCAGTTTGTGAATAGGACACTGGCGGTTTGGATTTTCCGCCTTCCCGCCTTCATTGCTCTTGTCTGGTGCTGACGTTGGTGTAGGTGGTAGAACATCGGTCTTTTTGACTGATACTTGGGCCCCTACGTTTTCTGTCATTTTGATGAGTGCTCTCATACCTGGGAGCTGGTAAAGTGGAGTCGGTGGGTTCTCCACAAGTGAAGCTGGAGTCTGCCTTACGTTCCGCGATGCCATTGATGAACTCACAGAAGTAGGAGAATGGAAGGAAGGAGACTTGGTGCTCTTTTTTTTATAGTTTGTTCCTACCATGGTCCACCTTTCCTGCACGTTGTAAGGTAACTTGGTGACTATGGGTTTCACCCCACGAGCGGTGTCCAGGTAGCTGAGACCAGGTAGGTGTGTGTCTGTTTTGGCCAGCTGGAGCTCGGACAGCAGGTTGCCGAGTTCCTGGTACTTTGACGCATCCTTGCCAGATATTTTGGGAAGGTCGTATAGTGGTTTCAGCAATGCATCTTCAATTGCTTCAGGACTGCCGAAGCCTTTCTCTAGTTTGTCCCATGCGGTTGCGAGACCAGTTGTTGGGTCGCTGATGTAGACGGATCTGAGTCTCTTGATTCTCTCAGTAGACCGTGGCCCTAGCCACCTGATTAGCAAGTCCAGCTCTTCAGCAGCCGTAATGCCGAGGTCACGCGTTGCGGTTTTGAAGGCACACTTCCACCCTCTGTAGTTTTCGGGCTGGTCGTCATACTTTGTGAGACCGGTGTTGGTAAGTTCTCGGCGGATCATGTACCTCGCAAAGTCGGACATGTCTGATCTTTCCGACATTTGGGGCACATTTGCTGACTATGTGGTGCTGGTTGCGTGGTTCATAGCTTCGTGGTTCGGGAACATGGGAAAGTACGGAGTGGCGTAGGCGTTTAGACCTGTGATCGGTTTGGTGTGTACAGTCTCTGTTGTATGCGGGGTTGGAACTACACAGTTGTTGGGAGTGTAGCGCCTTGCCGGCATGTTAGGTTGCATGTAGACATGGGCATACGGAGGTTGCTGATGCGCAATGTGTGGCTGTGCATTGGAATATGAAGCAAGATCAGGCTTGAAAGTCTGAGGTGCATTGGACTGACCTGGAAGGCTGGAAGCTGTAGGTGGATCAGTGTCTTGAAGCTCTGGAGAAGTGTTAGCGCTGACGGGAATGTTGATGGTAGTTGGCAGTTCGTCGGCTTGGCTCAGCACGTAATCTCTTGTACGCTTAAGTGAGTCTTCTGTGTCGAGATCACACAAACTGGCGCTGCCTTCTTGGCTCCCACACAGAGCTTGCTCAAAAACATTTAGCCTTGCCATGGCTGCCACATGTTCACATTCCTTCTGTAGGGCTTCAATTTCTGCTTCCTTGCGTGCAGATTCTGCTTTCATCTCTGCTTCTCTCTGGGCGAAGATGGCTTGTACTTTTGTTGTTTCTGCTTCAGCGCGCGCCTTTATGAGCTGCTCGTTGAGGGTTGAGTACCTTGATGAGCCTGATTTGAGTGAGTGTCTTGAGCTCTTAACGGACCTGGATTTGTAAGATGCTGCTCCTGACATTTGCGCAATTTTTGCTTCAGTCTCGCTCACAATGTCGCGCACGGTTTGGTCTCGTTCAGCATTAAGCTGTTGGAAGTACTGTAGTTCTTTTTGAGGCTCAGACGTATTTGATCTCAGGAGGGTAGAGGAATATTTTTTACAAATCTCTTTGTAGGACTGGTATGCTGAGTACAGTTGTTTAAGGGCTCCCTCTGATGGTAGCTCATCAGCACCGGGCGCAGATAAAACAGTCACTTGTTTTTGCACTCTTTGCCACAATAATGCTGTGTGGGTGTGCAGTTCATTTCTGGCTGTTTCTAGGTTGTCTTTAACCTTCCATGTTGGTCTGATCAACCGCTTAGATCTTTCACTGTAATTTAATTGTGAGTCCATGTCTTTCTCTTGTTGCTCTAAAGCAGGTAGTGAAAGGGTTCTCTTTACCTCAATCAGGAAGGGTGAATGCTGCTCTGCACTGGTTGTCAGGGAAACCGATACATTCTGCAAGATCAGATTGCAACATTGTATTTCCAGAGTCTCTGCTGCAGCTTACAATTAGCTTATGGTGATTCTAGGTTTATAGCTGCACACAGTTCTGATAACAGGTTAATACTTTACATTGCACTTAGTCTGAAGCTGCTATAAAGTTTTATGCTGTGGCTTATCAGCCCCTTGGGGTAATCCTTTCTCTGGATTGTATGCAGTATAGCACTCCTGGAAACAGGTTCTCTACTGATACATGAATACTAATCCCGGTCACAGCTAGTCCTTTTCACTAGCCTGTCTCTTCCTGGTAGCTCTGAATCCAACCGCTCTAATTATCAGTTCCTTAGGTAACTGTATGATTTACTCACACTACCAGCATCCACAGATAGCTTTAACTCAGCCCAACGATGACTTGTAGGAAGACAAGGAGAAACGCTGTAGTTTTCTTCTAGAATCTTGTATTAAGTACAAAGTAAAGGCAGGTGAAAAGGAATAATCTGTACAGGGTTATAGACATGTCTTCAGCAATGGTTCCTCTCTAGACTAAACTGAAGGAGAAGGGAGGAGCTTTCTATACAGAAGCAAACTAAGGGAGGAATATAGGGACAAACTTCATACAGTCTAAATCAACCTAGTAACAATAAGGAGTTTCCTGATAGGAGGAAAAATATGCAATGCAAGAAATATATACAACAGGTTGTTCCCATTCATGGGACACAACACCTTCCCCTTCTTCCTTTTGTGGTAGCTCCTTTGTCCTGTCTTCTCCTTTCCTATGTACTGTGGAGATTGGGTCTGTCGTGGATGAAAGGATTTCCGCCTAATGACTTTCGGCTCAGGTAGTGATTTTATTTTTATCGGATGCTTTTTCTAATATGCTAGTTTTGTTTAGAGCAGTCCCGGACACATTTACCCTGAAAGGGATTTGAGCAAAGTTTGGCCTTGGATAGAACATCCCCGTTCCACATTTTCAACCAAAGTGCCTGTCTTGTTTGATAACACAGAGGACCTACACTGGCTCTGCTGAGGCATCTGCTAGGAACCCTGTAGCTGTATGAAGGAGAGGTAAAGAATCTAGCAAATATTATTTTCTGGGGGTGTCCATGTTTGTGACTCCTGAGTTGATTCAACCATTTGAACATAGATCTTGCCACACAGGTGGATGCTACATTTGTTGTTAACCCCTTAATGACCCTTGATGTACTGGGTACGTCATGGTGACATGGTGCTAAACGACCCATGACGTACCCAGTACGTCATGGCGAAATCGTGGTCCCGGAGCCCCGGTGAGTGCAATCGGTGCACACAAACCTTAGATTCGGGGAGGAGGGGACCTCTGCCTGACCTCAGAGGTGGTGCCCCCTCCCCGGACCTACGGAGGCTGTGATTGGCTGAGCGGTGTTCGTCAGCCAATCACAGCCACTGTAATGTTTCAGCCATTGAAAATAGCTGAAACATTGAATTCCAGCCCTGATCAGAGCAGCTGTAGCTCTGATCATTGGCTAGAGCTGGGTGATCGGTGCTTCACCCGCCCCCAGCTCTGATTGATTGGATAGATTGGCCTTGTGACCGATTCTCTCCAATCACCGTGGATCTGGGGCCGGAGACCACTACCCTCAGCTTTACTCCGTCCGTAGAAGCCGAGGGGAGCGATCTCTGCAAGTGCCCTGGTAAGTCTCTGACCCCCCCCAATCGGCCGCCCCTGCCCCCGATCCCTCGATCTGCTGCCACCATCGCCGATTCACCGCCGAATTCCTGCAGCCGCCTCCATCTGCCACCGCGCTCCCCCATCAGCCGCTCTCCCCCTCCGTGAGCTGCTGCGCGCTCTCTCCCATGCTCATCTCCCACCCCCCCGATCTGCTGCCCCCTCCCCATCTCACCTTCCCGATCTGCTGCCCCCTCCCCCATTTAACCTTCCCGATCTGCTGCCCACCCTCCATGAGCTGCTGCGTGCTCTCTCCCATGCTCATCTGTGGCCCCCTCCACCATCTCCCAACCCCTGATCTGTTGCCCCCTCCCCATCTCACCTTCCCGATCTGCTGCCCCCTCCCCCATCTTACCTTCCCGATCTGCTGCCCTCTCCACCAGCTCTCACCCTGATCTGCTGCCCGCCCTCTCCCATCCTCCACCGCTCCGCCATCCACCACGCCCTCTCCCATCCTCTGCCGCCCTCTCCCATCCTCTGCCGCCCTCTCCCATCCTCTGCCGTGCACTCTCCCATCCTCTGCCGTGCACTCTCCCATCCTCTGCCGTGCACTCTCCCATCCTCTGCCGTGCACTCTCCCATCCTCTGCCGGGCACTCTCCCATCCTCTGCCGGGCACTCTCCCATCCTCTGCCGGGCACTCTCCCATCCTCTGCCGGGCACTCTCCCATCCTCTGCCGGGCACTCTCCCATCCTCTGCCGGGCACTCTCCCATCCTCTGCCGGGCACTCTCCCATCCTCTGCCGGGCACTCTCCCATCCTCTGCCGGGCACTCTCCCATCCTCTGCCGGGCACTCTCCCATCCTCTGCCGGGCACTCTCCCATCCTCTGCCGGGCACTCTCCCATCCTCTGCCGGGCACTCTCCCATCCTCTGCCGGGCACTCTCCCATCCTCTGCCGGGCACTCTCCCATCCCCTGCCGGGCACTCTCCCATCCCCTGCCGGGCACTCTCCCATCCCCTGCCGGGCACTCTCCCACCCTCTGCCGGGCACTCTCCCACCCTCTGCCGGGCACTCTCCCACCCTCTGCCGGGCACTCTCCCACCCTCTGCCGGGCACTCTCCCACCCTCTGCCGTGCACTCTCCCATCCTCCGTCCAGCTTTTTTTCCATCCCACCTAGTCCCCACCCCCCCCTTTTTGCAGCAAATCCGTGCGTGCGTCCTGATTTTTTTTTTTTCTGTAAACTAAGTAAGAAATACAAATAAACTTAGTTTAGGGCCAGTAAAATTATACTGTAGTAATCGTCAACTCCAGTATTTTTTACTGAATATTGTAAGGGTCAGCCCATTGCCACATGTGAGAGCGATGCACGAGTCTCACATCGCATCATCCGGCACGGTCGCTCTCTTCCAGACAGGAATGTGCGGCTGTGCCGGATGATGCGATGCGAGATTCGTGCATCGCTCTCACATGTGTCAGGTGCCTAAAGGCCGCTTTACACGCTGCGACATCGCTAATGCGATCTCGTTGGGGTCACGGATATGTGTCGCACATCCGGCCACATTAGCGATGTCGTTGCGTGTGACACTTATTAGCAATTTTGAATCGTTGCAAAAACGTTAAAAATCGCTCATCGGTGACATGCCCCCTTAATCTCGATTATCGTTGCTGCTGCAGGAACGATGTTGTTCCTCGTTCCTGCGGCAGCACACATCGCTACGTGTGACACCGCAGGAACAAGGAACCTCTACTTACCAGCGTCCCGCCAGCAATGCGGAAGGAAGAAGGTGGGCGGGATGTTCGTCCCGCTCATCTCCGCCCCTCCGCTTTGATTGGGCGGCCGCTTAGTGACGTCGCTGTGAAGCCGAATGGACCGCCCCCTTAGAAAGGAGGCGGTACGCCGGTCACAGCGACGTCGCTATGCAGGTAAGTAGTGTGACGGGTCCACGTGATTTTGTGCGCGACGGGCAGCGGTATGCCTGTGTCGCACAAACTATGGGGGCGGACATGCACGCTAGCGATATCGGTACCGATATCGCAGCGTGTAAAGCTGCCTTTAGTGTCAGTTGCAGGTGCTCATATTTTTTTTTTTTTTTTCTACGGACGTCCGTATTTTTTATTTTGCCAAACTCCTTTTTTTGTATGGGGGGGTCTAGTTTCCAAAATGGGGTCATGTGGGGGAGCTCCATTGTTTAGGCACCTCAGGGGGTCTCCAAACGCAACATGGCGTCTGCTAATAATTCCAACCAATTTTGCTGTGAAATGGCGCACCTTCTCTTCTGAGCCCTGCTGTGCGCTCAAACAATTGATTTCCACCACATATGAGGTATCTGTACTCAGGCAAAAAATGCACCATAAAACGTATTGTGCAATTTCTCCTGATACCCATGGGAATAAAAAAAAAGCTACCTGGTTGAAATTACAATTTAGTGGTAAAAAAAAAAAATAATATTATATATATATATATTATATTATATATACTTCAGGGGTTCAAAGTACTCACTAAACAGCTAGATATATTCCATGAGGGGTCTAATTTCCAAAATGGGGTCACTTGTTGGGGAGCTCCATTGTTTAGGCACCTCAGAGGGTCTCCAAACGCAACATCGCATCCTCTAATGATTCCAGACAATTTTGCTTTCAAAAAATCATATGATGCTCCTTCTCTTCAGAGTCCTGCCGTGCGCCCAAACAATTGATTTCCACCACATATGAGATATCGGTGTACTCAGGAGAAATTACACAATTAATCAATTTTATGCTGTATTTTTTTCTGATACCCTTGTGAAAATGCTAAATTGTATGGCTAAAGTAACATTTTTGTGTATAAAAAAAAAAAAAAAAAAAAAAAGTAAAATTTTCATTTTTTCCTTCCACATTCCTTTGGTTGCTGTGAAGCTCCTAAAGGGTTCCGTCCGGTTTTTGACGCATGCGGCAGATTTGGCCGATGCGGCGGCCGGATGGAACGTTGCCTGGCACGTTTTTTCGTGCGGCAAAAAAAAACCGCATCGCGCCGCATTCGGCCGATGCGGCGCATTTTTCAATGCATGCCTATGGCGGCCAGATGCGGCGCGATGCGGCAATAACCACATCCGGCCGCCGCATGCGGTTTTTGCCACTGCGCATGCTCAGTAGCATGCCGCAAGCGGCAAAAACCGGACTGGCCGCAAAGGAAAAACTTATGCAAAGGATGCGGTGTTTTCACCGCATCCGTTGCATAGCTTGCACAGCCGGATTGAGCCGCAGAGCACAAGCCGGATGTGTGAAAGTAGCCTAATTCAACTTCTTTTTGTATTCCTTACTGCTGATAAAAGTTCTTTCAATTCCATAGTAGAGAAATAATTTTTGGCCCTTTCGTGAAAGCTTTGAGTCTGGCTTAATTTCTCTCACTCCAGCCAATCCTCAGGAAATGGATACATGGGCTGCTTCTACTCAAAACTAATCTTGCTATTTTTGGTCACAGGAGGTGTTAGAGGACCTTATTTGAGAGAAGGTAGCTAGGGAAGTGTGAATTTCCTGACTTATCATTCCCTTTAAAGTGAACCTGTCACATTGTTTCGGCCTATAAGCTGTGGCCACCACCACCGGGCTCTTATATACAGCACCTTTATTCAGTTTCTTTAGAAAGGCAGTGGTTATCATGTTGGAATGCTGCCCTGTGGTCTAATTTCTGAAGGAAGGGGATAATGCCCTGCTTCAGTAGGTCACAGTACATGTTGGCTTTCATGGTTCCCTCAATGAATTGTAGCTCCCCACAGACAGCAGTCCTCATACATCCCCAAACCATGAAACTCCCACCACTATGCCTGACTGTAGGCAAAACACACTTTTCTTTGTACTTTTTGTGGGATTACAGCTCACTCGGATGCATGTTGAGGTAGATACAGGAACTGTTTCTATTTAAATGTTGGCTAGTTTATTTCATCCTCATAAATCACTCCACAGGATAAACATAAACACTCTTATTCCAGTTACAAACAAAATTCCAGTATCAAACAGAGAAATAAAATAAATAGTTCATAGGTATTGCTTAGTCCGCCCACTCAGGATCGTGTCTGACAGGAGTTACACCGCTACAAATCTGCACACTTTCACACACACCCCAACAGGTCTCACATTTTCTTCAAGTACCACACCCGAGGGTGGGGGTGGGGGGGTATGTAAGCAGTCATTCCCACCCATCTCTCTGGCTGCTCGTAAACCTTGCCCTGTCATGCCCTATTAACCCTTTCAGCATTACCCCAATCCCACTGCTGCCTTCTGCCACTAAACAATAGAGCCTCAATAGAGCTTCCACATTGCCATGCAACTTCCTGACGTTTAAGTCTTGAAGCACTAAAAAGGATTTGGTGTCTAGGGCATTCTTCGCTTTATTCTACCTCACCACCTGAGCAGGGCATAGTCTTGGACTAATCTAAACTGTCGACCTAAAAGGTAATACCTTAACGTGTAAACCATCCACTTAATAAACAAGCACTCTTTCTCCATGATGGAATAGCTCTTTTCACTGGACAACTGTTTCCTACTTAGGTAGAGTATTGGGTGTTCTCCATTTATCTCCTGAGACAAAAGAGCCCTTAACCCTGCTGTACTGTTCGGGTCAATATGACCCGAAATGATTTTTGAGACCCTGCAGATTTTTTTTAATGAGGATTTGACTAGTGGTTCCTTGACTTCTCCTCATTTGTGGAGCTCTACATTTTGTTTTTTTTTGTTTACTTTTTGCTACACGCTGATTGTTACACTTGTACTGTTCGGGTCAATATGACCCGATAGCATTTTATACTGTTCTACAGGTCTCTGATTATTTCTGACTGCAAAAGTTATGTTTTTTTATGTGTACTTCATCTCAAAATGGTGTATACAGGAAAAACCCCTGATGAAAGACCTGAAAAAAATCATGGTATGCGTGTTGTTCTAGATTTGACTCATGGACTAAAAGGACAAAATGTCACATGTGACAACTTTTTTTACATCCTATCAACTAGGCCAGATGTTGAAGAAAAAACAACTTACCATGCTGGGTACTATGAGAAAAAACAAACCTGAACTACCGCAAGGTATCCTTAGCAAGAGAGAGGTGTACAGTTCTACTTTTTTATTTTTCTGGAAATACAACTGTTGTTTCTTATGTTCCAAAAAAAACCAAACAGGTAATTCTAATGAGCACAATGCACCATGACAATGCCGTAAGTGATAGAGAAGACAGAAAACCTGACATTATTTGGATTATAATGCCACAAAGGGAGCAGTTGATACTTTAGACCAAGCAATATCAACGTATACATGCAAACGCAAAACCAATCGGTGGCCAATGATTTTTTTTTTATAACATACTGGACGTTTCTGCATACAATGCATTTGTCTTATGGAGAGAAATCGACCCCGATTGGAACCGGAATAAGCTGCATAAAAGAAGATTATTTCTTGAGGAATTGGGAAAATCCCTGGTGAGGCCATATATTGAGAGCAGAAAAGTGACCCCCAGAAGTGATGGAGCAACAGCCATTGTAAAAAGTGTCCAGCATGCTCAAGAAAGAGACTCCACATCCACGGCCTCCACCAGCACAGCTACCAGCAAAAAAAGGAAGAGATGTAGCTTCTGTCCATCTTCCTGTGACAATAAGACTAATCTGACATGTGCTGGATGTTCAAAATATCTGTGCAAAGGACATGTGTCTTATTATTGTGTTTAGTGTAAAAACGCATGAACATGTTCAGTTTATTCTTTTTTTCTTTCTAAAAAGGTTGAAGTTTTTATGATTTTTCATTTCTTGATTTATAAAGTTTGTTTTCAAAAAGTTAAATTTCATGTTTTAGTAATAGTAATGTAAAGCTTCTTTATTATTTGTGTGCAGAATGTCAATAATCGAAGATAATTGCAAAAAGCCTGTGTAACCTTTTTACGAAAAAAAATAAATAATTTTGAATTTAAATTTTTCATTTGTTTATGATCAACCATGTTCACATACAGTATTTCAATGAAAAAAGTATTCAAATAAAACAATTAGAGTAGCTAAAAATCAAGAATTAATAGGTCAGGTCATATTGACCCGGGAACAGTACAAGTGTATAGCAAATGCGAACAGAACAGCAGGGTTAATCTATCCTCTGAGGTGTTCGGTCGGCCCACGAATTCCTTCTTGAAGTCAGCTGCCACCAAGTCCATCTGTTTATAGATGGCTAGCTTTAACTTTTGAAAAGCATTCTCTGCTTCTGAAGTCCATTTGGCCATAGGTGACCGTACCTTTAAGGAGGTAAGTTAGGGGTGCAACCAGCATTGTAATGTTCGGTATGAACAGTCTGTAGTATCCCACAATTCCAAGAAACGCCTTAACTTGCTTCTTTACGAGCGGTTTTGACCAATTCTGGATTGCATTCACTTTGTTTATTTGGGGCATAATTTTGCCCCCCTACCTACTAATATAGCCAAGGCATTTATTTGATCTCCTGCCCCCATTCCTGCACACTTCTTTGGGTTTTTTGTAAAACCTGGCTTCCTTAGAGAATGAAACAGCCTGCACCTTTCTTGGGCGACTTCCCCACTGCGGGCTCAAAATTATAATGTCATCTAGATAAGACACCTCTTGTGGGGAACTAGGATCTGCTCTAGCGTCCTTTTTGGAAGGTGGCTGGAGCTCCTTGCAAACCAAACTGCATCCCTTTTAATACTGACTTATAATGTAATTATTGTCACATGGAATGTGAGCTGGATGAGGTAAGCGAGAAAGAGGTGAGATGTATTTTCTTTCACCAATTTCAGCCGGGTATTGTGTCTGAGACTGTGTCTAATTGTCGGAGATTTCAATAGTTATTTACATCCTTTCTTGGATAAATTCCACATGGGGAATATTACCAAATCTGCTTCCCCCACCTCAAACTCCTCAACCCTGGGTGTACTGGGATACAGTAATGTATGGTTACTAAAAAAAAAACCTAAGAGTAAGAGCATACTCCTGCTACTTTTTCTTCTATCGTACTTTATCAAGGATTGACATAACCGTGTTGGTTCTGACTCTGCAACACCAACGTCCTCGCACTGTCCCGCTTCCTCCGCCCAGTGCGGAAGCCAGCCCCCTTATCTTCCTGGCCACTCTGCAGTCCCGGTCACTGCTTCAGTGCCATCTGCTTCCAGTGTTTGCGCACACCATGCAGGTTCCCCGTGAACGCACTTGGGGTGCGTATCTCCCTTCCCTCTTGAAAAGCTAGAGGACAATAACCCTGAAGTGCTTCTCGGCACCTATGGGAGGTGCCTGAGCAACGTGTTCATCCTGTCAGTACATGGTTGCTAGTTTTCAGGTTCCATGTCCAGTGCCTGCTAATCTGTAACTGGGTTCCAGTACCCTGCCAGTGTACCAGTATCTGCCAGTACCTGTTGTCTTGCAAGTACGTGCTGTCCAGTCTGCACAATCTCTCCCAGAGTCCATCTCTGCATCCCTGACCCCAGGGATCAGCTGCTAAATTAGTGAGAAACCCACCTGGAGTGGTACCTGGCGGCTACCTTCCAGCCCATGCCTAACCTAAACCTCAACAGAGGCTCTAGTGCGGACAAAGTAGTATTAGCTACGCCCCTCAATTGTGAGCCCGATTCCATGGCACTGTGGGTCCACACTCACTGCTTGACAGACATACCTTTAATTGTAGAGGTGAAATATTTGACAAGGAGTTTCTCAGATCACAACCATTCAAATTCAGATGAGGCTGGGAATGTTTTGCTGACAAAGAGGCATCTCAATCCAAATTTGCTTCACTTATTAGATGTTGAGAATATCCTGAATTACCTCATGGAATACTTTGATAAAAATGTGCTCGGCCTCTTTGGATGTAGCATGGGACGCAATTAAGGCGTTTAGTAGGGGGATAATGTCGAAGGAGATATGCAAGTTCAAAAAGAAATCTAAATAATTAACTAATAAGCTTCAAGAGGAAGTTGATAAGAAGCCCTATTTATTAACAAACCAAAAGTGGATTCAAGATGACAGTGGGAAGAAGTCAAGAAATTCTATGCAGATCATCTATTGAACATATACGATCACAAGAAGTTCTTTACTAACCAAATGTACTAGGCGGGAGAAATTTGAGTCATATCCTAGCTACTATTATTGAAACACAAGATGCATGATTGACCACCCTATGTTTAATTAAAAAGGAGGGAGTAACCATCACAGATAACAAGAACATTCTGAAGGGTTTTGGGGGCTATTACTGTAGGCTGTATGTAATACTTATTATATGTTCTGAGGATTTCGATAGCGTAGGGCAATGATCAGCAGAGACGAGTTTTTGATACAAGATGTTTTATAATCTGTAACCACGGTAGATAACGGAACAAACACAGCAATACAAATACACACAATACCTTCCCGAAACGGAGCGGAGGGAATTCCCGGGGCCACGCACCGGACTCCCCCAGGGAGACCACCAGAGCGAACCCCTATACAGGGACTGTCCGGCAATCACCCCGGAAGGCCTAAATGCGCAGCAGCCGGGACACAAGGGGCAAGCGGTAAAAGTCCAGGAGTGTCCGTACGGGATGATTGTCCAGAGTGGTTACGAACCAGAGAGAACCGGGCAGAGTGCTGACCGAAGATGGCAGACGGAATCCGGGCACAGCTTGAGAAACCGGGTAAGGTCCAGAGTCAGTCGGTCGGTAGTCTTTAGGAGGATCCAAAAGCAATCAGGATTAGCAGCAGCAAAGCAGGAGCACACAGCAAGCAGTATACTCAGGCACTGGACTGGGCTGAGAGGCGGCCTTTTAAGCAGCTGGACAGGAAGTAGGGCAACAGAACCTTAAAACTCCATGTTAACTGAGGGCAAGCTCATTCAAAAGAGAACTGGAAAACCTGGAAACCTGACATTACTCCCCCCCCCAGAGACGGCCTCAGGACGGATCAGGGCCCGGCTTGTCCGGGAACCGTCGATGAAACTGAGCGATCTTCCGGGGTGCCCGAATGTTACCCACCGGTTCCCAGGAATCGTCCTCGGGGGCGTACCCCTGCCAACGTACCAGATATTGAAGCCGACGACGATGGAGCCGGGAGTCAATAATGTCCTCAACCACGAACTGCTCCTCGCCGTCGACCATCACAGGCGGAGGAGGAGGCACAACACGACCACGAAACGTATTAGGGGAGACAGGTTTGAGGAGAGACACATGAAAGACCGGGTGTACCTTTAGATGGTGCGGCAACCGTAGCCGACAGGCCACAGGGCTCACGATCCCGGTGATCTTAAATGGACCGATGAATTTTTGTCCCAGCTTCTGCGAAGGAACACCCAATCTCAGGTTTTTGGTGGACAACCATACAGAGTCCCCTACCTTGTACATGGGTGCCGGTTTCCGGTGAGTGTCGGCCGACCTCTTGTAACGCTCCTGGGCCGTAGCCACAGTGTCCTTCAGAACCTCCAGATTTTGTCGTAGCTCTGTCAATCTGTCCTCCACCGCTGGCACCGAAACCGCAACCGGTGACCTAGGCAAAACATTCGGATGGTAACCCAAGTTAGCGAAAAAGGGCGTTACCTTAGTGGAGCTGCTCTGAGTGTTGTTATATGAGAACTCCGCCAACGGAAGCATCTTCAACCAATCGTCTTGGAGATGGCTGACATAACATCGAAGGTATTGTTCCAGGGTTTGATTCGTCCGTTCGGTTTGCCCATTTGTCTGAGGATGGTATGCAGAAGACAAACAGACATCAATCTGGAGTGCCGTACAAAACCCCTTCCAGAATCTAGACGTGAACTGCACGCCCCGGTCAGAGATGATCTCGTCTGGTACCCCATGCAATCGGAATACATTCTGGATAACCAAATCCACTGTCTCTGCGGCTGAGGGAAGACCGGTACACGGAATGAAGTGAGCAGCTTTAGTCAATCGATCTACCACCACTAAAATGGTATTGTGTCCGCATGAGACTGGCAACTCCACAATAAAATCCATGGAGATAGACCCCCAAGGGCGAGATGGCACGGGTAACGGTTGGAGGAGTCCCGTAGGAGCCACACGAGGGACCTTGCACCGGGCACAAACCACACATGAGTGGACATAGTCCTTCACATCCTTTAAGCAAGTAGGCCACCAGAAAAAACGGCTCAGAAATTCTTGCGTCTTCTGTACCCCCCTATGACCAGCCAACACGGAGTCATGGACCAACTTGAGAACCCGAAGTCTTACGGCCTCCGGGACATAAATGCGTCGCTCTCTCAACCACACACCATTCCGAAGAACAAGCGTTACATCATTCGGGGGGGCAGCAAGAAATACGTCACCATCATAGGCCAGCTTGATGTCCTTCCACAAGTCCTGGTCCTGGAGTACTCCAACGAAATTGGCATCCGATAACACGGTCTGAGACGGGGTTCCAGGCACGGAGTCCACGGCGTGGATTCGGGACAAGGCATCGGCTTTCCCATTACGTGAACCTGGACGGTATGTAACGACAAAATTGAATTGGTTAAGAAATAGGCTCCAACGGGCTTGCCGTGGAGACAGGCACCTGGCAGACTTAAGAAATTCCAGATTACGATGATCCGTGAGTACTATCACTTGCTGCGCGGCTCCCTGTAAGTGGTGTCTCCATTCCTTGAAAGCGGAAATAATCGCCAATAATTCCTTGTCCGCAATGTCGTAGTTCCTTTCTGCAGGGGACAACCGGCGGGAAAAGAAGGCACACGGATGCAAGAGACTCTTGTCCCCGGTCCTTTGAGAAAGAATGGCCCCTAATGCATAGTCGGAAGCGTCGACCTCCACGATAAAGGGAAGTGCGGGATTCGGATGGACTAATATTGGCGCTGAGGTAAAACATACCTTGAGACGATGGAATGCTTCCTGGGCCTGGGCGGACCACACAAACTTCTGTCCTTTCTTGGTTAACAGAGTGATGGGACGGACAATCTCTGAAAAGTTACGGATAAAGCGTCGATAAAAGTTGGCAAAACCGACAAAGCGTTGTACCGCCTTGATGTTTCCCGGTTCCGGCCAGTCCAGAATGGCTTGTATCTTGCTAGATTCCATGTTTAGTCCCTGAGGAGAGATGACATAACCTAAGAATTGTATTTGTGAGCAGTGGAACTCGCATTTCTCCAGCTTAATGTACAGGTGGTTTTCCCTCAGCCGGGTAAGTACGGTCTTAACGTGCTCCTGGTGTTCCTGTAAAGAATCAGAAAAGATTAGGATATCGTCCAGATAAATCACCATGAATTGGTCCATGATATCCCTAAAAATATCGTTAACTAGATGTTGAAATGCCGCGGGAGCGTTACAAAGTCCAAAAGGCATCACTAGGTACTCAAAATGTCCGTACCGACATCGGAACGCGGTCTTCCACTCGTCTCCGGGACGTATACGAAGCAGATTATATGCCCCACGGAGGTCCAATTTGGTGAATATTTTTGCCTGTTGGACCCTCTCCAATAGCTCAGGAATCAACGGTAACGGATACCGGTTCCGGATGGTTATTTTATTCAGTTCCCGGTAGTCAATACAGGGTCTCAGAGTCCCCTCCTTCTTTTTCACGAAAAAGATGGGTGCCCCTGCGGGTGAGGTAGACGGACGAATAAATCCCTTGGCTAGGCTTTCATCAATATACTCTTTTAGTGCTGCTAGCTCAGGTGCCGCCAACGGGTAGACATGACCAAACGGAATCTCCGCCCCTGGGAGTAAGTCTATGGGGCAATCATACGGTCTATGCGGGGGAAGTCGGTCGGCTTTTCTTTTGTCGCATATATCAGCGAAGTCACGGTAAACCGGGGGTAAAACAGGTACCTGTACAGTGCTCTCCGTATTTGGTGGTACTGGAACCGGAACAGTTGGACTAATGGTCGGAATATTCTGCGGTGGGAAGGATATTTCCTTAGTTTCCCAATCGATGACCGGATTTGTAGACCGTAGCCACGGAATACCTAAAATAATCGGAAAATGAGGAGATGAAATTAGCATGAAAACAAGGGTCTCCTGCTGACCTGGCTTCATGACGCATTCTAGCGGTACGGTTTCCCGATCGACTGGTCCAGAGATTAACGGAGATCCGTCTACCGTCTCCATGGTAACCGGTGAGGATCTTTGCTGAGTCCGGATACCGTGTTTCCTGGCAAAAGAGGAGTCCATGAAATTTCCCCCTGCCCCAGAGTCTATCATTGCAGAGGTAGGTATTAGCTGTCCCTCCCACCGGATCTGAATGGGGAGCGAGCAATGGGTATATTTCCCTTCCGAGTCCTTCGGTGAGGTTGACATTACAGTCAAGGGAAATACCGCATCCAAGTGTCCACTTGCCTCAGAGATATCGGACTCTGCGTCCGTGTTGTCACACTCTGCCATGGCTGCCAATACCTTATTTGGGCGATTCGGACGTTTCGGACAGTCGATCAAGAAATGGTCCGATTGACCGCAATAGAAACACAAACGCTCACGGAGCCGGTGTTCGCGACGTTCATTGGTCTCTCGCTTTTGCAGAGAGTCTACTTGCATAGGAACGTCCTCGGCCTCCCGTGGCGTCCTGAGAGCGGGTTCTCTGGAAGGAAACGCAAAGTTGTTTACACGGTTTACAGCTGCCCATTTTTCCTGTCTACGTTCCGTCAAGCGGGTATCAATACGCACACAGTGCTGGAGAAACAGTTCAAAATCCCCTGGAGATTCGGAACGAGCTAACTCGTCCTTGATGGTACCGGACAACCCCTTTCTGAAAACAGACAATAATGCATTGTTTCCCCAGTCGGTGTCTACCACTAACCTCTTAAATTCAGTGGCGTATTCAACGACAGAACGCTTTCCCTGACGTAAGGAAAGGAGAGCCGATTCAGCGGTAGCACGGCGATTCGGATCATCAAACATTTGCGCCATTGCAGTCAGAAAATCATCTAGGTGATTTAAACGGATGTCTCGGTTCTCTATCATAGGATTAGCCCAAGCCAGTGCTCGTGAGGTTAATAACATAATTATACATAACACTTTGGACCGGTCAGAACGGTAATAATCAGCATGTACATCAAAAAACAGTATACATTGGTTCACAAATCCACGAAACTGACCACGGTCACCATTGAAACGGAATGGGGGTAACCTAGGCATACCGGCAGCTGATACGGACGTAGTGGGGCCGGCTTCCTGAGCCTCCACTCTGACTTGCAAATCCTGTATAGCCGGACCCAGTACCTGGTGATCATGACCCAGCTGTGCCTCCACATCTCTAAGTTTAGTCTGCACCACCTCCATCTCCTGCTGCAAGGAGTTAATCATAGAAAAGAGCTGATCTACTCCTCGTGTCTCAGTCATTGCCCCAGCGAAATCCTCTTTTTTGGCCTGAGTATAATGTAATACTTATTATATGTTCTGAGGATTTCGATAGCGTAGGGCAATGATCAGCAGAGACGAGTTTTTGATACAAGATGTTTTATAATCTGTAACCACGGTAGATAACGGAACAAACACAGCAATACAAATACACACAATACCTTCCCGAAACGGAGCGGAGGGAATTCCCGGGGCCACGCACCGGACTCCCCCAGGGAGACCACCAGAGCGAACCCCTATACAGGGACTGTCCGGCAATCACCCCGGAAGGCCTAAATGCGCAGCAGCCGGGACACAAGGGGCAAGCGGTAAAAGTCCAGGAGTGTCCGTACGGGATGATTGTCCAGAGTGGTTACGAACCAGAGAGAACCGGGCAGAGTGCTGACCGAAGATGGCAGACGGAATCCGGGCACAGCTTGAGAAACCGGGTAAGGTCCAGAGTCAGTCGGTCGGTAGTCTTTAGGAGGATCCAAAAGCAATCAGGATTAGCAGCAGCAAAGCAGGAGCACACAGCAAGCAGTATACTCAGGCACTGGACTGGGCTGAGAGGCGGCCTTTTAAGCAGCTGGACAGGAAGTAGGGCAACAGAACCTTAAAACTCCATGTTAACTGAGGGCAAGCTCATTCAAAAGAGAACTGGAAAACCTGGAAACCTGACACTGTAGTGTTCTAGATCTCCCAATAAAGAACAAGAGCTGGAAGAATACTTATATAAAATCAAAGTGCCCAAACTATCTAAGAGAGCAGTTGAGGCATTTGACAAACCTCTAACTCTTGAGGAATTGGAATGTGATATACAGTCATTCCCTAACGAGAAAACTCTGGGATAGAACGAACTTCCAGGGAATTCTATTAATGTTTTAGTGGGGTACTATTGCCTCACCTGATTAAAGTATTTCATATGGCAGTCTGCTCTGGACATCTTTCAGTGTCCATGTTTGAGTCAATGACAGTTGTTTATTCTTAAACCAGGCATATAGTCTCAAAATCCTAATTCCTATAGACCCATATCACTGCTTCAGATGGATGTAAAGTTATCCAAAGTATTGGCAATTAAACTTGCTAATGTCATCGATGAAATAATTAGTGATCACTTGGGGTTTATCCTGGATAAATCCACAGCTATTAATTTGAGATGGCTGTTTCTAAATATGCAGTTAAGCTCCAAAGATACTGGGGTATGAGCAGTGCTCTCCCTTGATGCATCTAGAGCATTCAATGCTGTTGAATGGAACAATTTATGCAGTATTCTAGACATGAAGGGTTTTAGTCCCAATTTTGTAGCATTTCTTAAACTGTTATACAATGAGCCATGTGCTCATTGTTAATAGCAGTAGTTTGTCTGGTGGCTGGTGTCTCTTACACATTAAATTAAATTGAAATGAACATGAACATGGACTTTGGATGCTGGATATTTGGATTTTTTTTCTATTGCTTAGGTACCTCCCAAAAGTGGAAGGTGCCAAAAATATGCTGAAGCTCCCATCGAAAGGCTTGGGAAGACTTTCGACATGTGCTTCTGCTCCTTTAAAAACCCTGAGTATGCGTACATGCATCCTAATGGCCATACACAGAGACCTACACAGCATGCGCAGGTCCTGACACAAAGGAAGAGAAGCAGGAGGATCACAGTGGTGAGTCAGCGTCTTTGACGCCTGCCTGGAGCCACGGACTCCGGATCGGTGAAATAGGTGAGGAGAGGCAACAGCCCACAAAGCAGAAACCCAGATCCCTCAATTCTTTAACCCCTATACAGGGATTTGGAATTACGACAAGGCCTAGGTGACGTTGCCTGTGGAAGACTGCGGTCCTGAGAAGAGCAGTAACCAGGCCGAGTCAAATCCAGAAGGTAGAACAGGGACAAAAATAATCAGGCGGGAGAGTGGTCAGATATCAGACTAAGGGTCAAAACTGGAACTAGCAGCGATGTACAAAAACTGCAGGCAGAAGAGTGGTTGGGCAAAACCGGAGTTGGCAGCGAAGTACAGGAGCGGCAGGCAGAAGAGTGGTCAGCTAGTCAAGCTAAGGGCAATACATGGGAATAAAAACAAACAGCAAGGAACCAGAGTCTAGCAGGGAATTACAGAACTATATCTGACACCTACTAGCAGAAGGGAGAAAGCATAAGAGGGGTGTGGTGCCTTCCCATTGGGCCCAGCTGAAAGGTAGCTACTCCAGCCATAAGGCATACACCACCACAGTCAACCAGTGGTACTGCAGGTCCTAGTGAAACCCAGCCTAATAGATGAGCGGAGCCTGCGCCCAGCAGAGCCACTGGCTGCTCCCTCGTCCCCAGCGCTGCCCACAGTGGTGACGTGGCAGTGTCTGGTGATTGATACAGAAGTCGACTCCGGTGGAGACGGGACCGCATCCTTGCCGGAAAAGAGGAGAGGAAGCATGCAGGGTTTCCGGCGTTAAAGTATGCAATTAGAAAGTTTTATAAGATTTGGGGACAATGGATTAATACCCATGGATTACGGTCAATAATTTTAATGCTGGAAATTTTTAAATTTCCCGTAATTCATTAATTTAGCCTTATTTTCTCTTATGGGTTTGTATCATAGTCTATAAATGAACATTTGCTGGGTAGTGAACAATTCTTGTGCACATGTGGTTTCAAAGCATTGTTAAAGCTTGTATTTATGACAATGGTTTTATTGCATTCAGATTACACTTGACAGTGTATGTTACAAAATATGCTTTCCTCCTTGAAGAGGGTGGGAAGAGTACGGAAGGGCGTTTAAAGGGAACCTCTCAACAAGATTTTCCCTTATAAGCTGCGGCAACCACCATTGAGTCCTTATATTCAGCAATCTAGAATGCTGTATATACTGTAAGTGCCCAGGCCACTCTGTATAACATACAAAAGACCTTTTTATTATACTCCCCTGAGGGGCGATCGGGTCCAGTGAGCGTCTCTTATCTGGCGCCTCTCTATCCTTTGCAGTCAGTCTTCCTTTCCAGCTCCATGTGGAAGACTCGTCTTACATCATCCACACAGGCCTCCATTGCACTTCTGCACAAGCGCACTTTGATCTGCCTGCTGATGGGGATTTAAAGGGATTTACACTTGTACCTTTTGTTAAGGGCCAGACATCCTGCTGACAGGACCTCTCTTAGGGGTGCTTCACACACAGCGAGCTCACTGCCGAGATCGCTGCCGAGTCACGCTTTTTGTGACGCAGCAGTGACCTCATTAGCGATCTCGCTGTGTGTGACACTGAGCAGCGATCTGGCCCCTGCTGCGAGATCGCTGCTCGTTACACACAGCCCTGGTTCGTTTTCTTCAAAGGCGCTCTCCCACTGTGACACACAGATCGCTGTGTGTGACAGCGAGAGAGCGACAAATGAAGCGAGCAGCGAGCAGGAGCCGGCGTCTGACAGCTGAGGTAAGCTTGTAACCAAGATAAACATCGGGTAACCAAGGTGGTTACCCGATATTTACCTTAGTTACCAGCCTCTGCAGCTCTCACGCTGCCTGTGCTGCCGGCTCCGGCTCTCTGCACATGTAGCTGCATTACACATCGGGTTAATTAACCCGATGTGTACTGTAGCTAGGAGAGCAAGGAGCCAGCGCTCAGTGTGCGCGGCTCCCTGCTCCCTGCACACACAGCTAAGCGGTGTGCGCTGGTAACTAATGTAAACATCGGGTAACCATACCCGATGTTTACCTTAGTTACCAGTCTCCGCAGCTTCCAGACGGCGGCTCCGTGCAAGCGCAGCGTCGCTTGCACGTCACTGCTGGCTGGGGGCTGTTCACTGGTCGCTGGTGACATCTGCCTGTTTGACAGCTCACCAGCGACCATGTAGCGATGCAGCAGCGATCCTGACCAGGTCAGATCGCTGGTCGGATCGCTGCTGCATCGCTAAGTGTGAAGGTACCCTAAAGGCCCAGTCACACACAACGACTTACCAGCGATCTCGAAAACGATGCGACCTGATAGGGATCGCAGGTAAGTCGCTGGGAGGTCTCAGGTGAGATGTCACACAGTCAGATCTTACCAGCGATGCAGGAACAATACAGGTCGCAGTAGCGACCTGTATAACGATCTCCGCAGTCACTGTGACCCTGTCACACAGTGTCAAACACAGCGATGTGTCCTGCCCAGCAGGACATCGCCTTTGAAGAAAATGGCCTGGACCATTCTGCAACGATTAGCGATCTCACAGCAGGGGCCTGATCTCTGGTAAGTGTCACACATAACGAGATCGCTAACTGGATCGCTACTGCGTCACCAAACGGTGACTCAGCTGCGATCTCGCTAGCGATCTTGTTATGTGTGACAGTACCTTAAGGCAAATGTTATTGCTGTGCTCTTTTATTGTTTACATAGTTACATAGCTTGAAAAAAGGTTTAGGTCCATCAAGTTCAAACTTCTTCCACCAATTATACATTTTTTCACTACATTAGAACCCACAATGTTGTGTACTGTGGAAATCATCCAACCCTTTTTTTTTTTTTTTTTTTTAATAAAGCTGTTACTCTTATTGCGTCTGCCATTACTACATCTTGTGGTAGGGCATTCAACAGTTTGACTGCATTAACTGTGAAGAATCCACTTTTTCCACCTACAAAGTATGGAGGTCTGTAATTTTTATCGTAGGTACACTTCAACTCTGACAGAATAATAAAAAATCCAGAAAATCATATTGTATGATTTTTTTAAATTTGCATTTTATTGCATGAAATAAGTATTTGATCACCTACCAACCAGCAAGAATTATGTCTTTCACAGATTTTATTTTTTTCTTTAAGAAGCGCTCCTACTCTGCATTCATTACCTGTATTAATTGCACCTGTTTGGACCAGTATAAGATACACCTGTCCAAACACACACTCAATCAATTACACGCCAATCTCTCCACCATGGCCAAGAAAATAGAACTCAACGAAAGAGAAGATGAAATCGTGGCACAATGCTGTTGCATAAAAAGTCTTTTTTATTGTGGATGCATAAAAGGTGAGTACGAGACTAGAAGCTGGCACTCTGGAGGACGACGCCCGTTTCACGCTGTTGGGCTTCTACGGGGTCGTATAACACAACGTAAGTCTGCCTCCTCCTTAAGAGAAGCTTCCGGTCTATGTCACCGCCAGGGCCGGCGTCAGCACCCGGCACACCCAGGCAAATGCCATGGCCCTGGACAGCCGGGGGGCCCACTCACCAGTTCTGGGACCGCAGTCCTCGGCAGTAAACTGCGGCTGCCGTCCCTTAAGGCGCTCTGTCCACAGCTGTTCGCTGTGAACTTCTTGTTTGAACTTGATCTGTGGGTGGAGCTACAGCACGGCATCCTGCTCCAGTCACTGTCCCACAGATTAAGACAAGG